>NW_027070290.1:137389-248409 GCF_002906115.3 Quercus suber
ACCCTCACCTCTGGTCTAAGGGGAGCTTGTTGTAGTGGCTGGACGAGAGGGGGTATACCCTGGGGTGGGTGTTGTACCGGTGGAAGATCGTGTGGAGCCAAAAAGCCCTTAAACGAAACGTCAATACGGTTAAGACGTTCGTCTCCCTGGACTATCGCGTTGCCGACCGGTTGGAGGTCTTTTCGCCTCACTATGTACCCTAGGATGAGGGGAGCCGATCAGAGTTGTCCGTCCTCACTTACGAAGATCTCGGACCGCAGCAAATAGTTGAGCGCGGCGAAGTTGGTAAGGCTGAGCCGAGGAGATATGTTTCTTCTATCTGTTACAAGTCACAACAGAGCTTTATTAGAAACTGAAAAGCGGCAATACAGAAAGAGTCAAAAACTGTTAAAAGACGAAGGTCCTGAGCCTATGGTTACTGTGCCTAAGTCTAACATGTCCCACCTGGCTTCCCTGCTCTGGTCGGACAGTAAGGGCCGTCATACCACGCGCCCGAGATGATCACATAGTCGTCCTTCATTCCTATATTGGTTTTGGGAAGGCAAGAAATGAGCCTCACAATGTCGGACCGGGACTTCAAATAGTATCCCGTCCTTGCTGGCTGTGGAACTTATACATGTACACCACGTCGTGCCAAGTGAGCCCAATCCTAGGTGGCGGTTGAGGTTCTCAATGGCTCCTAAGATCCTAAACATGTTAGGCGCGCACTGCTAAGGGGTGATCCTATGGTTTATAAGGTAATTAGTGGTGATAGGGCCCATAGGAATCGTCATTCCCCCTTCGAGGAATGCGATGATAGGGATCACGACCTCCCCTGTTTCCCGATTAGTTAGTATTTTCTCCGGGGGCAATACCTCACACCCACATTTGGAGGTATGCGGTATGTGGCCCTAAACTTCTCCAACTGGGTAGGGCTGTCTACCAAATACTCTAGTTTACCCATCTCTCAATGGAAAAATGGAGGCACAATGTAGCAGTGAGGAAATGGTCGCTCAAACTGAAAAATAAACGGCCGAAGAGAAAACCGAAGGATTGAGATGGTGAAAACTTACAGGAACTGGGCTAGAAACCGATCTCCGAGCTCGTAGAAGGATTCCTGAGGACTCTGAGAAGAGGCAAAATTGGCGATTGGAAGAGCTTTGAACGCTTGTGTGCTTGTGGGATGGTTAGAAAGTTGCAAAGTGAGGAGAAATGCCCACCTCCAAGATTTTATACCAGGTCAAACGAAGAGGCAGAAGTTATTTCTCCCAAATCTTAATGAAAAGCCCCGTCCGTTGGATCAATAGCCCACCGTTGGATGCAAAGGACAAGGCGCTGCCTGGAGTAATTAATGTAGCGCTTTGGGAATACGGAAAACGGCAGCAGTAATGATGGAGCACGCGCATCCATGTCTACGCACGTGCCAGGCCGAACTTTTGTCCGTTTTCTAAGCCTGAACTCTGTGACAGGTCAAAATCCCATTTTTTCTCTTCAGATGCGAGGGAAAAATTAAGATTTTGAGGGGCTATTGTGGGGGGGGGGGGTAAAAGCCCGGAGCCGCTTAATGGGCCTGGGGCGCCCTGTTAAGGACTATTATATTTCCGAGGAGCAATAGGTGGTTGGAACGGCCCATTCGAGGGCAAGAAGCCCATAAGTAGAAAGGGAGTACCGTCCGAAGAGGCCACCACTTGTCCGAAGGCGTCTCACTACTCGGCCACAAATAGTCTTGATCAAACAAACGTGGGGAAGGTCCATATAATCTCCCTAACGGTCCCAATGATAACGATAAGTTCTGGGTAGGCCTGGGGACGATCAGAATGATAAAATATCTAAGGGAAAAGCTGCTACCACCGCATTTAATGCGCTGCCACAGCTTTTCTAGCCGCATTTATGTGGAGAAGACCCCTAAACAGTGCAACTTTAGCTACCGCCACTCACAAAGAACTAAAGTAGACACATGACGTGACATGCACTTAAGTAGATGCACGGATGACGAATAGGTGGACGATGGAGATGATAGGAAGGGATGCTATATAAAGAAGAAGGGTCCCTGATAATAGGGGACGGAGAAAAAGAGAGAGAAAGGGAGAGAAAAGATTTACTGTAACTCTGAATGCTGTAATCACTGCTCACTTAATAAAACATCTCTTCGGACATTCATTCATAGAGTCGTTCAAGCTTTAGTTCATGTTATCATCACTGCACGTAACCTTGCCTACTGTTCTGTGCTTCATAACCAGCCCAGCTCTTTCGCCCACTCTCTACAAATTCATTGTTCTGGGTTCGTTGGGCCTTTAACCCATATCCTTTGGGCTTGGGCTACAAAAGCAAACCTTACAATAACAATAGTTAGAAGAATATGTACCATTTCAAATAATAATAATAATAAGCGTAAAAAATTACAAAATAAATATTTGTAAGAATAGAGTGATGAAAAATACTTTTTGAAATTATTTAACTTTTAGGAAGAACAAATTATCTAGGATAAAATTTAGAGAATAAATTAAACATATTTAGTATAAGATTGTTATGAGTTTTGATTATCATGATAATTTCCTTTAAGAGAATGAAGAATTTAAATAATTTATTTGAAACTTAAAAAGTTTAGTTGTACCAAAAAAAAAAAAAAAAAAAACATAGTATAGAATAATATTAATCAAACACACCCAAAATAATAGAATGATATATTGGTAGAGATAGATAGATAAAAATAATTTTGAAAATTGTTTAATTTTTAGGGAGAACAAAATTATCTTCAACAAATTTTAGAAAACAAATTATATATTATATTACAAATTATACATGGACCAATAAGCATAATATACTTGGCCCAATGAGCATAAGATAATTGGAAATTCCAATGGAGTGTAGCACACAAGACAAGAAAATTTTGTTGTTTGAGGTACGTACGTAATTTTTATTTGGATGACCCTGATCTTTTCAAATATTGCCTGACCAAATAATGAGAAGATGTGTCCCAAATGATGAAATTGCTACCAACGTTCAGCTTGCTCTACACTTGCTCTCTTACATTCCACTGTATACCACAATTAAATAAACAAATTTGAAATGATTGATCATCTTCACCGAAAACATACTCAACAAAATGAAACGTTAGCAAAATCTTATCATATGAAATCCTATAACAACGATTGGTCATTCTTTCCTGAGAGTCACAAAGTTCAGTTTTAGAGAAGCTTCAAAGGCAAGATTCAGTTTTGGACAAGAAGACATATTAATATTGGTGAGGGTTAGGATCCATTCCTTAAGCGACCAAACTTAAGTGATGTTCTGTTGTAATATATTTGAAAACAAGGTTAAAAGTATAATGAAATTATGATATTTAGCAATTTGAATAAGTAGGACATAGATGACCATAAATAAAATAAATCTTCTTTTTTTGAAAGGTAGGCCATACACAAAATAAATCTTAACTTGCCAATATCTAATGGATTGATTTTTCATACTGCTGAGTTATTGGAATAAATTGAACTAGTTTTAGCCCTAACCTCAACATTGATTCCCACAGACATTCTCATGGTCAACCATTCAACTTGGATGAGCTCAAAGAACCTTTACCAAGAGTTTTAAGGTAATTGCAATTGTTATTTGAGAAGAAAGTCTAGATCCCAACTTAATATATATATATATATATATATTGCATTTAGGTTGTCTTATAACATATCACCTTCACCTTTGATCATAAACACAATCTTTTTGTAATGACTCACTAAATATTGTCCAAAAAAAGAGTAGACGCAAACGTTCATAGTATGTACATGAGTCAGCAAACATGTTAAATTAAGCATGAAGTTCTTTTCAAAGAATCTCAACATTGAAAGGGAACTGTACTTGATATGTAAATGTTCAACTCTAATTATTCTACGATGCAACCCTTTGCTTTGACTCAAAATGAGGGATAATGGAAAGAAGCAATAGGTTCAGGCACTAACTTTCAGAAAGATTTTGGAACACGATGGAAAATGGCATAGGACATTCCTTATGGGATGATGGGGGTATCCTTTTAGTCAAATATGAAGGCAGTATGCTTTTACTCGGTTGAGCTGGGTGTTAGAGTGTAATTAAAGTGTGTGTGTTTAGTAGTTAGTTTGTTTCTAAAAAAATAAAAATCTTAAAATCTTACAATTTTACGATCGTATGGATTAACTTAGATATTAAAAGTCCCAACAGAATCATGGTTAAGATTGTAGGATCCGGGTCCCTCTTAAAGACTTTTACCAACCAAATTACAAGATATTGAGCTGTTATCTAGTGAGGTACACACAAGGGACTTAAAAGATCCAGGATAAACAGATGTTAAACTATATATTGTTATTACAATGGCTAAGTTCCATTTTCAATAGTCATTTTTTATAACCTATGATGTCTTATAGATAAAATTGTTTATAAATAAATAAATAAATATCATCACTTTAAAAAAATTCTTGTGTTTTCCAAGGATCCAGAATTGAGTTAAACACGCGTTATACAAACTATAGACAAAGCTTTTTATTTAGTACTCTGATGCATGGGACCCAAACACAACCCTATTGGTATTTTGTATTAGGCCATATATATATACTTTTTTTTTTTTTTTTGAGATGAAAGATTGAATATATATATATATATATATATATTTGAAAGCAGAAAGATTGAATATTAGGCCATATTTGAAACAACTTCTGATTGGAATAAGGAATAAGGCCAGATTTTTATCCTTTGGACCGCATCTCAAACTTAATAAGGTTTAAGTCAATCAAGATTTTTTTTTTTTTTTTTTAAGTTTCTCCCAAAAAAAAAAAAAAGATATTTTTTTAAAGAGCCCAGCTGATTTCTAATTGAAGCCCAATTTTCTCATAAAGAATCGCGTTAATGTTAGATTGCATTAGGCCCTTGAAGGTGATGAAGTGACCATCTTCCTGGTTGACCCAGATGGGTTAACTAAGAAACATGGGATTGGGCTGGGTATATTTTTATCTTTTTGCTACCTTCTGAACCTATTTTTCAATTTGAATGGGAACATTTTTTGTTTTTTTGTATTAACCCATAAAGCCCAGATTTAATAAAATTTTTCTTAGAATAGACCTAAATTTGAATTCTATGGATCGCATCATAATAAGCTTTAAGCCCAAGCCCAGCGCTGCTCTTTTTAATTTTAGGAGCCTGACTAATTTTTACTTCTGCTGTGTATATATATATACACCTTTTTTTAGATGAAAGATTGAATATTAGGCCATATTTGAAACTTCTGATTGGAATAAGAAATAAGGCCAGATTTTAATCCTTTGGACTGCATCTCAAACTCAATAAGGTTTAAGTCAATCAAAAAAAAAAAAAAAATTTTACGAAGCCCAACTGATTTTCTAATTGAAGCCCAATTTTCTCATAAAGTGATGAAGTGACCATCCTCAAGTCATGGTTGACCCAGTGGATGTTAAGAAACATGGGTCTGGGCTGGGTTTTTTAACCTTTTTGGGCTACCTTCTGAACCCATTTTTCAATTTGAATGGGCACATTTTTTGTTGTTTTGCGTCAAACCCCACAAAGCCCAGATTTAATAAAATTCTGCTTAGAATAGACCTAAAATTGAATTCTATGGATCGCATCATAATAAGCTTTAAGCCCAAGCCCAGCGCTGATCTTTTTTATTTTAAGAGCCTGACTAATTTTTTTAATTGAAGCCCAAACTTAAATTTGTTTGAGCACTCATGTATGTTTAAAGCTCAGGCTCGTCCACTATAATAACAGTTAAATACAAATTTCAAAATCAGGTCACTAGGATGCGAGAGAGTAGATTCAAATGTTGCTCAAAAAAGAAAAGGAGAGTAGATACAAATGGGCTCTCGATAACTGGGCCATATCTTCAAACCAAAACTATTCATTTTTTTTTTTTTATGCGTATTGCATACGTTACAAATTTATCAATAATCACGTAAATATTGTGCATTAGGATTCACTATAAAACATTAACACCATGGTACATATTACTTTGTTACAAATACAGTTTATATCATAACTTATTTCACAACTTATTGTGACAACAAATTTTGAATTTTTAGAAGGTAGTGCTTTCACATGGACCTAACACTAATACAATATCTTTTTTTTTTTTTTTTTCCTCATCACTCACAACCTATCACTTTAACATATTGGAGACAAAATGTTACTAGACTTATTATATTCCAAATCAATGCATAATAAGAACACGATCTTCCTCCATTCATTGTGCTTAACCTTCAGTCAAGCATTTTTTTGATTTCGTCACTTGTTTCTCTGTCACATTGGGAGTAAGCATGAGAGATCCATTGGATGCTTGGGAAGAAGTTTGGGAAATTGGTTGGGAATTGAATTTCTGTTCGAACCAGTTTGAAACTAATTGGATATTTTCTCGACAAGACTCAAAAATATGTTGGAATTTTTGTTCGAACCAATTTAAAACTGGTTGGAGATTTTCTCGACAGGGCTCGAAAATTTGTGGGAATTTCTGTTCGAACCAGTTTGAAATTGATTGGAAATTTTCTCGATAGGACTCAAAAATCTGTTTGTAGGAGCCATAAAGTAAATATACAAGAGTGGATGCACCTAACGCAAAAATAACCCACCCCAAGATCGGGTTAAGGACGAAGAGGAGTAAGTCACAAGCCAAAGCCCCCAAAATAAGACACACACTCTTGAAGAATAAGGGAGAATTTCTGTTGGAAGTGACTAGTACCCACGCTGCCAATGCTGTAGTGAAAGTAACCACATCTATTATTAGGCCTATAGCATGATTGCATTGTGTTCATGGAATAGGGCAGCACCTGAGCCTTGATACATTAATCCGACGAGGATAAGCAGATTACTAAAGCTAAAGCCAACCACAGCAAGCCATACGGTGAAGAAATGGATTTCTTGCTTAATTCTAGATAAAGAACATAAAAATGTCTCAGATTATGTGCAACATATAGTTTTTTTTTTTTTTTTTGAAATGTGCAACATATAGTTGAAGGGTGGAAATATAAGAAATTAAATGAATATCTTTTTTAATTCTACAAAAATGAATATCTTCTACATTTCAATAAAAATAAAAACAAAAATTCGAATTCTGCACAAGAAAAATCTCTGCATTTCAATAAAAATAAAAATAAAAATAAAAATTCGAAGATCCTTTAATAAAAAATTAATATTCAAATAAAAAAAACAGAATAATAACATACATATTAAGCAAAAAAAAAAAAAATATAAATTAAGCAATTTAAAGAACTTAATAATGCAAAATTTAGTCCAACGAATTTTCGATAAATGGTATGAGACTCTTCCTTTTAGATTAAACATGGTCTGGACTCTGGACCCCTGTCCCTGTGATTTTGTAGTACAATACAACTCAGTCATTCAGCCAAAAAGAAAAAAAGAGTAGTACTACAAAAAGATGTTTCTACGAACGAAAGTTAATGTCTATTTGACAAAACCATTTTCCTCTTTTAACCTTTTAGTTTATTTATTAATGTACAATTTTTTAAACTCTCATTTTTTTAAGTAATCATTTTTAACTAATTTTTGAAATAAACAAATAACTTTTGATTAATATACAACTTTTTAAACTCATTTTTTTTAAGTAACCATTTTTAACTAATTTTTAAAATAAACAAATAACTTTTTAATCAAAAGTTACATTTAGACCCACTAAAATTTAAAATTGTTTTTCATATATTTTCATAATTATCAAATGATATATATAAAAAAAGAGCACTATTAATGAAGATGCGCTTGAAAGTTAAACTAATATATATACTTCTGTTGTGTACTAATTTGAAATTAAAAAAAAAAAATTAAATTTATAAGTTAGTAGGAGAAAATTCTGGGTTAAAATCTAGTATTTTTCAGATTGAGGATACAAAAAATTCAGAAAATTAATTACATCTCAATAAAAAAAGATAACAAAACCATTTCTAATACTCTGGCTTGACTCAAAAAGATTGCTCAATATCTAAAGGTGAGCTCTTTGGATCATACCCTTCTAAGATCCAAATATTTCCAATTTTTCAATTCCAATCTTCAACTTTATTGGCAGCCAATGACAAAATTCCACAGAGAGAGAAATTAATGAGCACGGAGACAATAAAACAGGGGAGATTAAAATCAAAAGAACCAAAAAGATAATGATATGACTATGAAGGGAAATGTAAATAAGGGCAGTTGAGTTCCATCAAAATATCATGCGTCATGAATCGTAGAAGTTGCCTTGATTCATCCAAGAAAAAAAAAAGAATTGCAGTTGCATTAGGCAGTTTGACACTCTGAAATCTGAATCAAAGCCATGAAATACACACACATACATAACGGAGAAGATGGATTCGAGCTTGTGCACCAGAGACTTCATGTAAATGTGGAAGTTACACTGCTTTTGAACTAAACAATGAAGAAGTCACCTCTATCAATGAGTAGAGTTTAAAGAACATTAATTGAACACACATAATTAAAATCTTATTTAGTGAAACATTAAATGAAACTCATGAAAAAAAAAACATAGTACCAAAACTGTGGCCTTGAACAGAACTCTACTAGAATCCATGACCAAACTGAAAATGTAAAACCAAAACTAAATGAAAGAGCTTTGTAGTTTGAACTAACCTTTCGGGAAGATTGCCGGAGTGGTTGCCGTCCATAATCTCGGTGACTGTCTCTGACTCTGAGCAAGGAAATGAACTGGTTTCTGTGATATCTCTCTATTGTTTTTGTGTGTTTTGGTGTTGGTGGTGAGAAAGAAAGAGCAGAGGGCATTTGATTTATAGAGACCTTTGGTGGGTCACCACAAAGAATGGACAGCATTAGAGAAATCCGAATAATACGGGGCGTACCGAACCGTATTGTTTGAATCATTCGAGAAAGCAAACTTACCACTAGACCAATCCAAAGTCTCAATAAACTTAGGAGTGTTCATATTAGTACAGCAAGGATTGTCCATTTGTTTACGGAATACTTTATGTTCTGATTCAATTCTCTATTCTTTTTAAACTTTATAAAAGATCTCATATACAATATTACTCTTTCCATTAGTTAAAACTTTGTGTGATTTTTGTTAGTGATAATTTAATAGTTACAATAGAAGAATTCAATTTTAGATGTTTTATTTAAAAACACACATAAATACTAGTTGAAGCGTAAAACTATAAAGTTCTTTGCAGTTCACTAATTATGTGTTTAAGTAAATTGTCACCGGTATTTTCTCACAATATGTGATGTTTAATTTTTAAGTTCTTTTATCTTTTAAAGACTGTAACATAGAAACTTAATTTTGTATATCTATGCTGTGCCTGTAACACAATGTTCTTTAATTCTGCTTATAGAGCAGGCAGGTTAAGAACTTGTATTGGTTGTTAAAAGAAAAGGCAGTAGTCATTTTCAATCTGGTAAGTCAATTTTCAAGCAGGTGCACTTTTTTTTTAAGTGGGTCTTTCCCTGAGGTTTCATCCATTGTGTTTGCACTTATCAAAACGTCCGTCTTATTAAAGGAGGCGAATTATTCGGCTTTGAATTTTTGTTTTAGTTTGGAACACCTCGTATTATTGAGGATTTTCTAAAGAATAAATAATAGTGAACTATGATTGACTTTTTGAGAAGAAAAACTCGTACTCTTCAGACCCACGCTTCAATCTCGAACCTCTTTTGTCATTTTCTCTTTTTTTTTTTTTTTTTTTTGGTTCTTAGGTATGCCTTACAATCAAGAATTATATTTCCTATAACTTATTATTTTGATTCATTTTGGAATTATGTAGAGGATTTAAATTCTGTGGTTACACTTTTGTTGGGGTATTCCAAAAGACTGAAAAATCAAATGGGTCTGGACTAATATTTAGGGACACGGATATATATATATATATATATATATATATATATATATATATATATTTTAAGGAGTTTCAACCTATGGTATCCGTTTCCAATTAATAGCTCTTTATTATCAGACCAAGACCACCAATCGGTTTTTGGTATAGATGGGAATTGAACTCCAAATCTCTTATTCAATCATCAAATACTTTACCATTTGAGTTAATTAGAACCCACCAGGAACACAGATATTTAATAAAATGAAATTGAAACTGGATGCACTTTGAGCGATTGATGTTTCTACAAAATTTTGAGGCCAAAATAACTTGTGATATTTTACGTTAAAATTTTTCAATCCTATTAATGTTTCAATTGAGAAATTTTAGTCCTAGAGTTTAAAATTTGAGCTTTAGTGGTCCTTTATGTCTATTTTTGTTAATTTGTTTGTGTACTAGGCTAATGAAGACTATGAAGTAATAATGTAGCCAATATCAAATGACATGAAAGTGATTTTTTTATTAAAAAAACTACACAACTTGCATTTAAGCCTCAATTTCACATTTTCCCCAATTTGCATTCTAAATGAATGTAATATTTGCCTTAATTTTTTTATTGACAGTTCAACCATAATTGATGTAGTTCTAAATAGAAAGATACAAAACCGACAACAAAACTCATAGTTGCCTGCAATGGATACAAGAGATATTGCATTTTGATAAGCAATAATTAGCTTATAACTAGGGGTGTTAATTGGTTGGTGTGGCTAGTTTTGAAAGGGTTTTTTAGGATGCACCATTGACATTGCTTTCCTAAAAATGTGAACTCCCATCACACTAACGGATTAGTTTTCTAGCAACACAGTATTGGCTTCCATCGATGGCTACCGTCACAGGAGAGAGAGAGAGAGAGACAGAGAGAGAGAGAGAGAGAGAGAGAGAGATTTGGAACAAGCGATTTGGAACTTCCAAGGATTAAAATCAATTACCCACATAACTTATCAACCAAAATTAAACCCAAAACCTCATATCTAAATTTCTAAATATCAAAACCCACCTTCCAACCCATACAAGGAGAGTTGACTTGAGAGTCACTCACCTTCGAAGTTTGAGGAGCAAATGAGAAGCAAATCTGTGTTGATTAGATTGAAGAAGCAGCAAATCTAGGTTGTTAATATGTTGAGTCAACTAGATCATCGGGAATCACTCACCATTAGTGGTCTATGTCGGACACTAAAATCTTCTATCGACAACTATACACTTGTACTAGTCAACATTGGAATTCTAGCGACGTTATTTATCACTGTCTTGTTTGTCACTAGCATCCCTCTCTAGCAATTCTATTAGCTTTGGCTTAGTGACTCGGTCCGGATCGACTTTTGAACACCTTACTTATAATCCTACATCCATTTCATAAGCTTATAATACTAGGGGATTTCTCAGGAGTTTAAAAGAAGAATTAACTTCAATAAAGCAGATGTTAAACACTAAAACTCATTTAGTTACTCTAATTAGCAAAGTGCTACGTAATTAGTAGAACTAAACAAAGGGTGTACCAAATGGAATTTCCCAATATTTTTGATTCATTCAGGAAAGAAAATGACCATTTAAAAAGAAATAAGGATTGATGGAGAATATTTTCACCATCCTAAAAAATTTTCTTCCTAAAGTTTTCGGTCACCAAATGCATCATAAGCTCACCAAAAGTGTCTTCAGTCTTTAAAAGCATCTTTAGTCACCAAGCGCTCGTCAGGACCCCAAGGGTAGTTAGGTACCCTCCTTGACACCACGTGACACACTTTGTCATAAGGGTTGTCGAGTACCTAAGGGGTTCGCAGGTACCTTCCCTGACACCATGCGACATATTCCTCCTTGATGGTCGTCATGTATTGACAGGTCGTCAGGTATCTTCCCTAACACCACATGACACATTCTGCTCTGACGGTCATCACGTATCAAAGGGTAGTCAGGTACCCAAGGGTCATCAAGTACCCTCCTTGACACCACGTGACACATTCTGCTCTGACGGTCATCACGTATCAAAGGGTCGTCAAGTACCCAGGGGTCATCAAGTACCCTCCTTGACATCACGTGACACACTCTACTATGACGGTCGTCAGATACCCTCCCTGACACCACACCACACGACACATTCCACCATGGGGGTCGTCAGGTATCTTCCTCGACACCAGGCGACACATTCTGGCTTGATGGTCATCACGTATCGAAGGGTCATTAGGTACCTTCCCTGACACCACACAACACATTCCACTTTGACGGTCGTCATGTATCAAGGGGTCATCAAGTACCCAAGGGTTGTCAGGTATCTACCCTAACACAACATGACACATTCCACTTTGACAGTTATCACATATAAAAGGGGTCGTTCGGTACCCAAGGTTCGTCAGGTACCTTCCCTGACACCACGCGACACATTCCACTCTGACAGTTGTCAGGTACCCAAGGGTCGTCAGGTACCCAAGGGTCGTTAGGTACCCTCTTTAACACCGCACGACACACTTTACCGTGACGGTCGTCACAAATCAAGGGGTCGTCAAGTACCTTCCTTAATGCCACACAACACATTTCCTTTTAATGGTCGTCACATATCAAGGGATCGTCAGGTACCTTCCTTAACACCACTCGACACACTTCGACTTGACGATCGTAACATATCAAGGGAATTGTCAAGTACCATCCCTGACACCATGCAACACATTCCGCCATGATGGTTGTTATGTATCAACGGATCGTCAAATACCCTACTCATCGCCCAAGACAATGCAGACATTAACTCGTCTAAACCAATGAAACACTCTTGATAGACAACCCATTATACTCATCCAATCAATAGGCCAACTTGCTTAGAGATATAATAGCAACGCATCACCTATCTGGTGCATTGTGTGATGGATGAATCGGTTAGGATCAATGAACAAGGACACCGACAGGTTCCTGGTCACTTATTACAACTGTCTTACCATTTGGGTTTGGATTACCCTTCATTCTTCTTTTACCTTTTGGGTTTGGATTGCCAATTCGTCCTCGTTTACCCTTCAAGTTTGGATTGCCCTTCGGTCTCCTTTTGTCCTTCAGGTTTGGATTGCCATTTCATCTCCTTTTATCCTTCGGGTTTGAAATGCCCTTCGGTCTCCTTTTAGCCTTCAAGTATTAGGTCCTTTTGAGGTTGATTACAACGTAACGTTAACCATGCTTTCCACTTGCATTCATCGTTAGGTAGGAAAGTACCTTTTAGGTTACCGAATACTGACGATGGATAACACTTAGTCCCACACCATTTGCTTGTTCTCCACTTATGTATCCCTATGTGGAAAGAACTTGCACACCACGTCCAAAGATCCTTCTACATATTCGTATCCTCTTAGTATGGGAAGTAAAGCCCTAAAATCTCGAAATATTAACTCTATGTCTTCCCTACAAGGAAAGATCCTACATTTATGATATCTTGGTCAACCCTACACCATTATGCAAACACCAAGTCTCCTATTCTCCAAGGTACATAAAATTTTCCTAGTTCTCACACTTTTGATTTTTTTTTTTTATCACTGACTTAACTTTCGGAGGGTTTTTGGCCTGCACCCCACCAGTGCTCTCTGTAGGTTCTTCACCCTTTTGTTCTTCACTGACGATTTTGTGCATCATCAAGGATATTCATAAATTAGTCCAACAAGAATTGTCTATTTGTATACGATATCCTATAATTCTTTATGATGTCAATTGTCAAAGTCTCATGGTCGGATACTGAAAGCTCAATTAGTGTAGAACACTAAGGCTCGTTTAGACCCAAAATTTTAAATTACAGCTAAATTACTTTTACTCTAACTTATCTAAGTATGGAACAAGAGTAAATGAAGTGTAATAAACTGGAACTACTCTAGTGCATAAAAATGAACAATAAACAATAAATGTAAAGAATAAAGAGTAAGGGAAGAGAGATGCAAACACAAGATAACACCAAGACGTGTTATCGAATAGGAAATTGAAGAACTCAGTGAAAAATCTCTCTGCGACCCTCCAAGTCGAAATCAATCCACTAGCGAATAAGTTGGAGTACACGAGTATCAAAAAGACCCTCCAAGCCTAATCTACCCAATGTACTTGAGCCCTCCAAACTCCTGCTACCAACGGACTTTTCGAAGTCTTGTCTTCACTAACTTTCCAGATCTTGTAATACCGCTTGATTGCATCCGCTAAGCCTCACCGGCTTCTTTTGGAAAATCCCCAGAGCTTCCTAAAAACTCCAAAACACTCTCTACACTCTAAATTGGTATGAGTTGTGTTTGGGTATAGATCTCCTTTCAAGATATAATAATTGGAAAGGGAAGGAAAAGAGACTACAATGATTTCTCACTAATGGATGAGTAGCTCTCTTTAAACAAGGGTGGGTGTGTTATAGAAACCTTTCTAGAGTTTTCTCTAAATAGCCTCTTCTTTACTTTTGTGGATAATAAGGGTATATATATATATATATATATAGTATGAGTGAAGGGTAAGAAAGTGATATTTGAAATCCTCCAGGTAGAGAGTTTCGTGAGTACCTTGCGAGATGGTCTTTCTCGCAAAGTACTCGCGAAATGTAGCCTAGCACTTAACTCTTCAGCTACTAGTATGTGCTTCTCACGTGGCCTTTTCGTGGGTACCTTTACTCGCGAGTTAGTCGTGAAACTGCACTAATTTTCATTGCATGCTTAATTCTTCATCAATTTAATACTAAACCCAATACAATAAAATCCCACAAAATATAAAAAACAAAATTAATGCAATTACAACATTTTTTTGTCATGGAAGAAAGCGAACATAAAATATAGTTGTAAATAACAACTTTATAATCTCCTCCTTTAGCTATTTCGTGACAAAAACACCATATAACAGACTCTATACTCAAAACGTGAATTTGGGAATAATGGCAAATCTCACTCACACCTAAATTTAAAAACTGTGATGAACTTAGAACAAAATACCTGTATCCTAAAACATTTGTACTAAACACATTAGACCCTCAAGGTAAAGCAACTAATGAAAGGACAAGTATAAAGTAACAAGTAAATAGCGATTAAGTAAACAAGATGTGAAACATACAAGCAACTTAATCAAACACAAAACGGTCATATAGAAATGACTACAATGATCACATAATTAAGCAAATGATTATTCGAACATGGAATCAAAAAAGCACAATAACATAAGGATATATGCATGTTCAACACATAGAGATGATGCGATGAGAACAACAAAGCTTAGATATTAAACATAACTCAAAACATCATGTAGAAAAACAAGAAAACAAACATAGAGTAAAACAAAAAATACAAAACAAGGTTTTCTTGATAAAAAGATGTCTTCTCTTCCTTGACATATGCATCTCCGCTATGGCTTTTTATCCCTACGAATATGCACGAGATAGAAATTCTCCCCTTGAGAATATGCACAAGAGTCATATAGAAATGACGATACACTCCGGTATACTTTAGTATTCTCTTCCCTTTTTTTGTCATGAATAGACAAGTGAATCAAGAGGAAGGAGGGAATGAAAAGAAAAAAAATGAACAATGCATGAGGGGTACAAGATGAATAAGAAAATGAAGATCAAACAAAAGACAAAACACCTTAAAAACAAAATACTACAAAGCATACAGTAAACATGACATGCTAGGATGAGGAAACATGAGATAGACCAAGGCATGACAAGTGTAGCAAAGGTGTGTGCAACTGTGCAAGAGGTGGCTATGTGCAATGCATAAACAAAGCATGAGAAATGCACATGTGAGGCAAGGTGTGTAAAATACACAACCAATAAACCAAACATGTTTCTAATGAGGAAACATAAAAAATCCTAAAATTTGGTACTCATCAGAATCCAAAAGAGTGAAAAAAAAAAAAAAAAACCATAGAAGCATTTTGTCAAACACCTAGCATCCACACTATGAACAACTAAGTATTGCAATGCATGAACATGTGAAAATCTACCTTTAATATAGGTTATTTTTGTCACAAGCTCCAAGCACTATCCATGGCAATAAACACAATGGGTCAAGGATCACACTTAGGTATTTAAACCAAAACAAAGTGCACCCGCTCTGATACCAATTGAAAACTCAATTAGTATAAAACAGTAATGCTTGTTTAGACTCCCAATTTTAAATTACGGCTTAATTGCTTTTACTCTAACTTATCTAAGTGTGGAATAAGAATAAATGAAGTGCAATAAACTGGAACTACTCTAGTGCATAAACATGAACAGTAAACAATAAATGTAGAGCACAAAGAGTAAGGGAAGAGAGATGCAAACACAAGATAACACTAAGACGTATTATTGAAGAGGAAACCAAAGAATTCAGCGAAAAACCTCTCCATGACCCAATGTATGTAAGCCCTCCAAGCCTAATCTATCTAATGTACGTAAGCCCTCTAAGTTTTTACTACCAGCAAACTTCTCAGAGTCTTGTCTTTACTAGCTTTCTAAATCTCGCAATGCTGCTTGATTGCATCTGCCAAGCCTCATCGGCTTCTTTGGCAAATCCCAAAAACTTTCCAAACTCCAAAACACTTTCTGCACTCTGAATATGTGTGGGTTGTGTTTGGGTACATATCTCATCTCAAGATATAACAATGGGAGAGGGAAGGAGAAGAGATTACAATGATTTCTTTAAATAGCCTCTTCTTTACTTTTGTAGGCAATGAGGGTATATATAGTATGGATGAAGGGTAAGAAAGTCATACTTGAAATTCTCTAAGCAGAGAGTTTTGTAGGTACCTTGCAAGATGGTCTTTCTTGAAAGTACTCGCGAAATGCAGCCTGGCACTTGACTCTTCAGCTACCAACTACTTTGCGAAATGCAGTTTGGCACTTGACTCTTCAACTATTAACATGTGCTTCTCATGTGGCCTTTTCGTGGGTACCTTTACTCGAGTTAGTCACGAAACTGTACTGATCTTCATTGCATGCTTGATTCTTCACTAGTTTAATACTAAAGCCAATACAATAAAATCTCACAAAATATAAGAAACAAAATTAATGCAATTATTACACTTTTTGTCATGAAATAAAGTCAATATAAAACATAGTTGTAAATCACAATTTTACAGATACAATTTTTTTTTTCTTTTTTTGGCTTGTTATGCTCTCATGTTAAATCTATAGAAAATTACATTTTCCAATAGTTAAATGAATCTTAGTAAGTTTTTCAGTTTTAATCTTTTATTTTTTGTTTGATTGGTAAGTAATAAAATGTAAATTGACTTTGATTTCCAGCAAAATGTCACATATATTTTCTCAAAGTACATTATTTGGAAAACTATCATTTTTCTTTTCTTTTTACAATCAAATGGCAGCAGTCCTCAAATATATCGGAGGCAATAGTCCCTATTTTTTTTCTCTAAATTTATCACATAAGAGTATTCTAACATAAGTGATTGCATGGAATATGGATTTAATGATTTATCATTGAATCACAACAACAAAAAACTCACTACTATGACAGTATATATGTGACGTTTAATTTTCATTTTTAAAGATTTTTTTCTTTAAGATAAAATGCAAATTTAATTTTGTATTTCTTTGGTGTAAGACAATGCACATACATACAGTCAGCTTTTGGGATCAATATTGCAGGTAGGTTAAGATTTGTTGTTGGTTATTAAATAGTACACTTTTTAAAGTAAATTGTTAGCCTTAACTCTCGAGTTAAAAAAAAACTCAGTTGTAAATTCCAATTAGTTCAACTGGTAAAGTCTCTAATGATTGAATAAAATATTTGGGATTCAATTCCCACTTACACCAAAAAACCGATTGTTGTCTTAGTTTGATGATAAAGAGCTATCATCAGGAGTGGACATCATAGGTTGAAATTCTCAGAGAAAAAAAAAAAAAAAAACTAGTTGTTCCTTTCTCATTTTCATACCCAATTTTTTAGCTATTCTTTTCTAGGGAGACTTTCCCAGATGTGTACTAAGTCTTGCCTACGTGGTGGCTACATGTATCAAAACCACAGTCTTTAAAAGTAGCTGAATTTTTACCACTACACACCCTTAGTGCAATGGTTACTCTATAAGTATAAGTGCTTGTAGGGTGTGGGGGCAAGAGTCGGGGTTTAAGTCTCCAAGAGAGAGCTTCACACACACATATACTTAGATTAGGCTAGAGTAGAACTTCTATCTTGTGTAAAAAATAAAAAAATAAAAAATAAAAAATAAAAAAGAAGGTAGCCAAATTTTCGGGCTATCCAAGTTTTTGTTTAAGTTTGGGACACAGTCATATTATTGGATTTTCTTTTATTTACGCAAACTCTTACAATCTTTCTATATTATAATCAAGAAAAGAAAATTATTGAACATTTTTTAAAATAAATTTTAGTTTATATATCCATTTCTTTGAATTGAACAAACAAGAGGTAATTGCCAGAAAAGGTTTTCCTTCAATTCTCTCCCATTTTTAGTCATATGTGGGACATATAGTATAAATTTGATTTTAAATGTCAAGTATCTTACATCAAAATAAAATTTGGATTGAATTGAAGGATTCAATGAGAGAGGATCTTGTTCCACAATTGTCAATTTATATGATGTCCTCTTATCGTTCTATCTCCTTTCCATCTTAATCTTTAGACATCAAAACAAAGACACAAAATTACCATTTTTAATATATTTCAATTTGCTCATCTATAATATATCAAAAATGTTTTTTTGAATTCCAAAAATTATTTATGATTGGTTTTGTACTTAATTTCGTAGAATATTCTTTTTAATTTACTAAATCAAAGCTTTGGTTAAAAATCATTTTCTATTTTGTTGGAAAACCTAGTTTTGACAATATATATGATTGAAAATGCTCATTCCATCGTTGTAGTATAAACTAAAATAGAAAGCACACCAATAACCACTCTATAAATGAGTTAGCAAGGTGTTGATTTTTTGGTCCTTACAAGCTATTGGTGTAATTCATAAGTATTTAACAAAATTTTAAATCTAAATGTTAAACTATTTTCTTGATAAACAAATGTTAAACTATATTATGATTACAATGGTAAAATTCCATTTTCAATAGTCATTTTTCGTAATCTATGATGTCTTATAGATAAACTTTTTTATCAATAAACAAACATCAACGATTATAAAAAATTCTCCCAAGGATCTAGAATTGAGTTAGACACGTGTTTGTATTGTATTATAGACAAAGACTTTTATCCGATGCTCTAGTGCACTGAACCTAGGCTAAACTTTGTTGGTATTTTTTTTAATTAGGCCATATTTGAAATACTTTCTTATTGGAATAAGAAATAAGGCCAGATTACTTATCAAAAAAGAAAAAAAAAAGAAAAAAAAGAAATAAGGCCAGATTTGAATCTTTTGGACCGCATCTCAAACTAAGGTTTAACTCGATTATTTATTTTATTTAAGAGCCCAACTGGTTTTTTAATTGAAGCCCAATTTTCTCATAAAGAACTGCATTAGTGTTAAGAGTCCATTAGCCCCATGAAAGCCATGAAGTGACCATCGTCACGGTTGACTCAGCTGGGTTGACTTATTTGGGCTACCTACTGAACCAATTTTTCAATTTGAATGGGCACATTTTTCGGTGTTTTGCATTAAGCCCCATGAAGCCCAGTTCTAATAAATTTTTGCTTAGAATAGACTTAAATTTGAAATCTTTGGACCGCATCATAATAAGCTTTCAGCCCAAGCCTAGCGCTGATCCTTTTTTATTATTGAGGATGGCATTTGTGAACTTTGTAAAAAGGCTCCTGAGTCTGGGCTCCATGTTTTATGGGAATGTGGTGTAGGCCAAGATGTCTGGGCCGGTAGCTTTTTCAGGTTACAGAAATGCATTCAAGGCCTAGAAGATGTGATTCAGTTATTTGAGGACTTGCTGAGCAGATTGTCTACAACTGAGTTTGAATTATTTTTAGTTCAAGCTTGGTTTATTTGGAACCAGAGGAATACTGTGATACATGGGGGGAAATTAAAGACACCGGGTTGGCTAAATAAAAGATCAAGGGAATATTTGGAAGAATTTCATCAAGCCCAAGATTAGCTGATAATTGCAGTGATGAATACGAGTGTAAATGTAAATGTATGGCATCCTTCTCCTGCATCAGTTTTCAAGTTGAACTTTGATGCTGCAATATTTTCGGACTTGAATAGTTCCGGAGTTGGTGCAATGATTCGTAATGAGAAGGGAGAGGTGGTGGCAGCTATGTTGGCTAAAGGCCCACCAGTGGGAGATAGTGAAGAGGCTGAAATTTTAGCCTGTAGAAGTGTTGGAGTTTGCAATTGATGCAAGTTTTTCAGAACTGGTTAATGAAGGGGATAACGCTAATGTCATGAAATCCATATCTTCCACTGGTGTAAACCAGTCTCGGTTAGGCCATATTATTGAGGATATTCGAAGTCTTGCTCATGGACTTCGTTGGGTGAATGTTAGCGCTGTGTAAAACGAGGTGCTAATTCCGTGGCACACTCTTTGGCTAGGTATGCTAGGAATATAATTGAGGATATGTTCTGGATGAAGGACTCTCCTACACCAGTTTGGTAAGCACCATACTATGATACCTTATCTTTTCAATGAGTGAAAGTTGAGTTCGCTTAAAAAAAAAAAAAAAAAAAAATTGTTTTGAGCATTCATGGACGTTTAAAGCTCAAACTCATCCACTATATTAACGTCAGGTAAATGCAAATTATACAAAATCAGGTCACTAGGATGCGAGAGAGTAGATACGAATGGGCTCTCCAATAACTGGGCCATCAAACCAAAACTATTCATTTTCTTTTGATGCATATTGTATACGGCTACAAATTTTATCAATATTCTCATAAATATTGCACTTGAGGATTCACTATTAAACATTAATACCATGTTAAATATAACTTTGCTACAACTACAATTAATATCATAACTTATTTCACTATATGTTGAGACAACAAATTGTAAATTGGTGAAGATCACTTTCACATTGACCTAACACTAATACTATTTTCTCCATCGCTCACAGCAACTTACCACTTTAACATGTTTTAGAAAAAAAATGTCACAGCCCTACCACTTTAACACTAATACCTAGACGTATATTGTCACTAAAATATATGTATAAGCTATTACTATTAGTTAAGGTTTCTTATTCGTATATAAATTGATACTATAATCCGTATTGTACATATACCTATAATTGTAGTAATATAGGGTCTGAGGAAGAGAATTAGGCATATTTGTCAAGGTTTCCAGACTTTAATTCCTACAATTACGCATGACTATTCTTGATTTAGGTTTTATGATGGAAATCGGGGTGAGTTGTTTACCATGCACGCATGAGGAAGTGAATCAAATCATGACGACATAAGAGGAACTCTTTTTTTGAATCAGAGGCTATTTTGAACTAAGGCAACCTCTACGTCTATCTCTTTAATAGGTATTCTATGCACCAAATTCTATAAGTATTTAGCCTGAAATAATATATATTTGACAATATATGTTACAAACTGACATGACAATACAGTTGGTAGTTAATGTGGCATGAAAAATGATTTTTTATTATTTCGTTTGACACGTTAGCTTTTTCTATCCAATAGATAACAATAAAAACTAAATTAGCACGATACTAAAAATGTTAGAGATCAAATTGACACAAATTAAATGTTATGGATTAAATTGAAATATGATATAAATTAAAAGATAGGGAAAAACTTTGTAATTTACCCTAAAAATAATTAATTGGCGTAATTCTCCATTCTTTTGGGTTTTTCTTTTAAGATACAACATGGCCACTCATTTGTGTGTGTGTGTGAGAGAGAGAGAGAGAGAGAGAGAGAGAGAGAGAGAGAGAGAGAGAGAGAGAGAGAGAGAGAGAGAGAGAGAGAGAGAGAGAGAGAGAGAGAGAGAGAGAGAGAGAGAGAGAGAGAGAGATTTTCTTTATGACTTTGTATAACCACCAAGTAATAAGGAGCAGAAACAATACCCCAAAGCTTGTACAAATAACTGCATACATCAAAAAATAAAATAGAAATATAACATCAACATAATAAATTTTTTTGGGTTAGAAACATCAGCCTAAATTCGGGTTATATAAAAATATGCATAAGTGCAAAATAGATTTGAGCATAATTACGATGAATTAGAAACTTCTTTCCCACTATAGGTTACTAACTTTAGTTTTCTTTTCTTTTTTTTTACTTTAATATGTTCTCACAATATGCACAGCCTAAATAAGTGTTAGCTCCTAATTAATTTCTTAGGAAAAAGAAAATTTACTATCAGGTACTTGAATTTTCAGGTAACAGTTTAATGGTGTACTGTGTTTTTATAAAATGACAGAGACTTGAGTTTGGGATATTTTTTCACCAACAAAATGTCTCTCTTATTTAATTTGCAACATGTCCCTGGGCAGTTCTGCCTTAAATGAGCTTTAATTAGTTTCTCTTTGAAATAGAATGATGTGGTAGTATTTTTTTTTATTTTTTTATTTTTTTTTGAGAACACTAAGTATTTTAACACACACATGCAGAGATAAGAGAAAGTTTGAAAGAAACTGACAGTGCTAGTATGTTTTAATCTCCACTTTTTGTTTATTTAGTAGGTGAAAAAAAAAAAACTAGTTTTTTTTTTTTGTTTTTTTTTTTTTTTTCTTTGTTTTAAGTTGTTTCCATGATATAGACCGGAAATGTAGGATCAAGTCATTCTTTGTCATGATCTATTGAGTTAAGGAAAACCAATTAACTAACAGTACAAATTTATTTGCCAAGTAAAAAGGAGAGGTAAGATGGAACGCATTTTCCAATGGCTGAAACACAGAAGACTTCTAAGAGAATTAAATAATAATTAAAATTATAAACACTATATTTGTTAGAATTATGTGATTAAATTTTTATGATTTTTTATAGTTTAAGTTTTTAAAATAATCAGTAATCAATCATTGTATTAGAGCAGAAGTATTAAATAATTAAATTTACCATTTGCAAATATTTTTGCACAATTGATAGTGGTAGATCAGTAGATGTAACGGACCATGTGCGATTGCACCTCTTAGTCACATAAACCATGATCTTATTACTTTTTACATTTATTCATTTTCCAAATTTAATGAGCATACGGACATACCTATAATGGCTATCTTCCATCGAGTCTTTCGCTTGTCGCAACTGTAACTGCCAACTGTATTCTCACAATCTGCCTTGTCGGGACATCTATTATTGTCTTTCTCGCATTCATTTATATCAGACAGGAATAGGATAACATGCAAATTTATAAATTCATAATTTTTGTGTGAATTTGGTGCTTACAAGTTACAACATGCATATCTTCGCATTCATCTATATGATATCTAATGGAATTTTGACAAAAAAATTAATAAATTCATTGAGACGTTCTTCAAGATTGATTTGGGTTAAATCCAAGAAGATTAATAAATCTCAAACAGCCCCATTACTAGCATTGTCTTGGTTCTTAAGCATTCTTACTCAGGGGCGAAACCACTCCCAAGTTTTTGTTTTTTTGGGGTGGGGGGGGGGGGGGGGTGGGGTGGGGTGGGGATGACCCTACAAAATTTTGAAGAATCATTTATAAGTTTGTAAAAATATTGAGCATTTTGAATAAAAATTGGAGTTGGCCCCCAAATATTATATTTGAGTTACAGCAATGGTGCTCTTAAAAAATATGTTTTGCACCCTATAAGTTAAAAGATGTAACAAATTGAACTATATAATTTCATAACTAATAAATAAAACATTGGAATTTCAAAAAGAAACAAAGTATAACCTATAGTTTCAAAAGTAATAAATTAAATCCCGAGATTTTAAAAGTAACATTTAATTTGCTACTTTTTGGAATCCATAAGATTGTCATGACTAAAATGTTAGTATCACAACTCAGCCTTCCAAACAAATTTTTTTAGTTTCGCTCCTATCCTTACTCCAAGGGGAAAACATAAGCAGACAATAAACATAAACAGAAACCACCAAGAGAATATTATGGCTCAATCAAAAGCTAAAACTAAAAACTAAAAGCTGGTCGGAGCCAATTATAAGTGAATGACAATTGACTCATAATTTATTTTGCTGAAACTGAAAACTGAAAACTGAAAACATTGTAGTAAAATAATTTTTAAATGTGTGAATAGTATCGTGAGACTCATTTTTAATGAAAAAGTTGATAAAAAGTAGAGTTTGTAAGACCCATAAATAATGCACAAATATAATGTTCACAAAAGACGGGGTCAACAGTTGCGGCTGAAAAAAAAAAAAAAAAAAAAAAACGCGTTAAAACGCAAACGCAGCACGTTTAAGTGCTGCCAAACGCCCTCCTTGGTGGCAGAATGCAAATGTTACTTCAGCAGGGCCTAAGACACCAAGAGGTTTAAATAAAGAACTAAAAAAGGGGGTAAATTACAACAACTATCCTTGAGATATGGGCTGTGAGTTGTGTGTTGATTTAGAAGTTTTTACTTTGAATTTTTATGGATCAAATACTTTGGTTTTGTTTGGTTGGTACTCACGTATCCTTATTAAATTCTCATATACTTACCTTTACTGAGCTGTGTAGCTCACTCCTTCCACTCTTTCAGTTAACAGGTTTTAATTTAAAGCAGAGGGAGCCTTAGTCGAGTTTTGGAAGGAGCTAGTTTTAGATTTAAAAGTATAGATCCTAAAATTAGCAATTTGATGTTTAGCTTTGTAGTATTGTGTATATTAAGATCTAAAGAAAGTGGTGTACCTCAAAGTATTCAAAGATGTATTATGTGAAATTTAGAATTTGAGTAATTGGTGGATTATATTATTTTTTAGTACAATGTAGATGCTCTGAATGTCAAGTGAAAAGTTATATCAAGAAGTAAAGAAACAAGAATGAATGAAACNGGGGGGGGGGTGTGGGTGGGGGTGGGGGATGACCCTACAAAATTTTGAAGAATCATTTTATAGTTTGTAAAAATATTGAGCATTTTGAATAAAAATTGGAGTTGGCCCCCAAATATTATATTTGAGTTACAGCAATGGTGCTCTTAAAAAAATATGTTTTGCACCCTATAAGTTAAAAGATGTAACAAATTGAACTATATAATTTCATAACTAATAAATAAAACATTGGAATTTCAAAAAGAAACAAAGTATAACCTATAGTTTCAAAAGTAATAAATTAAATCCCGAGATTTTAAAAGTAACATTTAATTTGCTACTTTTTGGAATCCATAAGATTGTCATGACTAAAATGTTAGTATCACAACTCAGCCTTCCAAACAAATTTTTTTAGTTTCGCTCCTATCCTTACTCCAAGGGGAAAACATAAGCAGACAATAAACATAAACAGAAACCACCAAGAGAATATTATGGCTCAATCAAAAGCTAAAACTAAAAACTAAAAGCTGGTCGGAGCCAATTATAAGTGAATGACAATTGACTCATAATTTATTTTGCTGAAACTGAAAACTGAAAACTGAAAACATTGTAGTAAAATAATTTTTAAATGTGTGAATAGTATCGTGAGACTCATTTTTAATGAAAAAGTTGATAAAAAGTAGAGTTTGTAAGACCCATAAATAATGCACAAATATAATGTTCACAAAAGACGGGGTCAACAGTTGCGGCTGAAAAAAAAAAAAAAAAAAAAAAACGCGTTAAAACGCAAACGCAGCACGTTTAAGTGCTGCCAAACGCCCTCCTTGGTGGCAGAATGCAAATGTTACTTCAGCAGGGCCTAAGACACCAAGAGGTTTAAATAAAGAACTAAAAAAGGGGGTAAATTACAACAACTATCCTTGAGATATGGGCTGTGAGTTGTGTGTTGATTTAGAAGTTTTTACTTTGAATTTTTATGGATCAAATACTTTGGTTTTGTTTGGTTGGTACTCACGTATCCTTATTAAATTCTCATATACTTACCTTTACTGAGCTGTGTAGCTCACTCCTTCCACTCTTTCAGTTAACAGGTTTTAATTTAAAGCAGAGGGAGCCTTAGTCGAGTTTTGGAAGGAGCTAGTTTTAGATTTAAAAGTATAGATCCTAAAATTAGCAATTTGATGTTTAGCTTTGTAGTATTGTGTATATTAAGATCTAAAGAAAGTGGTGTACCTCAAAGTATTCAAAGATGTATTATGTGAAATTTAGAATTTGAGTAATTGGTGGATTATATTATTTTTTAGTACAATGTAGATGCTCTGAATGTCAAGTGAAAAGTTATATCAAGAAGTAAAGAAACAAGAATGAATGAAACAGGGAAATTTTGCTAAAAGTTTTGTAAGAGTTAAGTTGGTTCTTGTTAATATCAGGTTTAGGCTTGATATTAGCATGCCAGTCATGGTCACAAATCTGGATATCGTGTTTTGGGCGTGACACTACAAATCTAATTAGGTATTGAGGTAAGGGTTCAACTGTAGGTTGGTATTAGGTACTGGGAATCCTTTTACTTATAACCACTTATTTTGACAATAGTGGATTCTCGGAAGTGTTGACCTTAAATTCACCCGGTGGGGTTTTGCCTTGGTGGTTTTTCCCATTCGTAAACAAATCGCCTATGTCAAAAAAAAAAAATTCTGCTGCATTTAACTTAGTTGTTGATTTGTTTGTGCTACCACGCTTATTGCATGTAATTGAATCTAATTAATTCACTTGGATAATTAATTGATTAATTTATCAAAAGAGGTCAATACATTTTTGGCCTATCACAACTATTAAGCTAAGCACTCTAGGGACTATCTCACCAATCTAAAAAAGTTTGGTTGGATGAATAGAGAGACACCATTACAGCCATGGTAGGATTACCTGAGATCACAGTCACCACTAGAATAGCTTGGTGAGGTAAGTTCACAAATGAGCTCTAAAGGTAACATTATGGCATTTGAATATGCTCAAAATCACTTTTAGCCCAAGCCTTCACATCGATTGCTCACCAACCCTAATCATATCACACTAAATGCTGAACGATTAGGAGTATCATTACTGTAGTCAAGAAATTTAAGAATTAATCCTATCTCTTACTCATTCCTCTATGTTGCCCACTTGCCAGAGATGG
The DNA here is from genome assembly GCF_002906115.3 of Quercus suber. Lineage (NCBI taxonomy): Eukaryota > Viridiplantae > Streptophyta > Magnoliopsida > Fagales > Fagaceae > Quercus > Quercus suber. Next base: position 164,183 of record NW_027070290.1, read on the forward strand.
GTAAATTACATTGGTTTAGTCAGTCCCATTATATGTTGGATCACCTAGGGGGTGTATCATGCAAACTTGATTTTCGCCATTATTACAAAAAAATATACGGAGTATACCTATTACTTAAGCTTTCTCATTGTTTGAACAATAGTCTTGCTTTTCTATTCATATGCATAAAATTTGTTGGAGTTTGGGATATAAAATTTTGAAGAGTTATGGGATTGAAAGTTACATTTGGCTTGTGAAAGAGATGATGTCACCATACTCATTGTTGTTCGTTGAACTTGAACAAGCCGAGTGAACTTAGATGTTATTCAACAACACTAAGAAGCATGGGCAAAAGACAAAACAGGATACTTAATACGGAAACATAACGAATCTTGAATGTGCACATTTGTCGGTTAGGACAAAGCTTTTGTCCAAGGCTTCACTGCTCTTGACAAGACGAATGTGTAGACATGTCTGTGTTGTATTATAGACAAAAGCATTTTGTCTATTGCTCTAGTGCACTCAACATTAGACCCAAGCCAAACTCTATTGGTATTTTTGTATTAGGCCAAATTTGAAATTCTTTCTGATTGGAATATTGAATAAGGCCAGATTTGAATCATTTGGACCGATCGCAAACCCAAGAAGGTTTAAGTCAAATCCATGAGTCGATCTTTTGTTTTTATTTAAGAGCCCAACTAATTTTTTAATTGAAGCCCAACTTTCTCATAAAGAACTCCGTTAGCGTTAGAGTGCATTAGGTACATAGATTTAGAAGCCCAGTGAACATGGGTTTGGGCTGGGTATCGTTTAACTTACTCGGGCTACCTTAAACCAATTTGGCAATTTGAATGGGCACATTTTTGGTGTTTTGCATTAAGCCCCATAAAGCCCTGTTTAAATAAATTTTGCTTAGAATAGTCCTAAATTTGAACTCATAGGACAGTATCATAATAAAGATTTAAGCCCAAGCCCAGTACTGATCTTTTTTATTTTAAGAGCTTTGCGAATTTTTTAAATTGAAGCCCAAACTAAAATTTGTTTGAGCATTCATGAATGTTTAAAGCACAAACTCGTCCACTATACTAACATCAGGTAAATGCAAATTACAAAATCAGGTACTAGCATATCTGCATATGTTACAAATTTTATTAATAATCTAATGAATATTGCTCTTGAGGATTGACTCAAAAAAATTAACACCTTGTTACATTTAACTCCACTTCAAATACAATTTATACCATAGTTTATTTCATAACTTGTTGAAACGATAAATTGTGAATATAGATGATCATTTTCACATGAACTTACTACTAATACTATATATCTTTTCTTTTTTTTTATCACACAAAACCAACCCCTTCAAGAAGTTGCAGGAAAAAGTGTCATAAGACTTATTGTATTCCACATCTATAAATAATAAGAACATGCTCTGCCTCCATTCTCTATGCTTGATATAGAGAGAGGAAATTAAAGCAAACCTTCGGTCGAAAACCCAAAATCATATCAGTGAAATGGGTAGGAAGAAATTCTGTAACAGTGTTATTGGTATCATTTCAAGTTATAAACGAAACTATGGGGAAAAAAATCCATAATAAAATACTAGTAGAAGCAAATGCATACACTGCTTAAAATAATAAAAGAGAGGTAAAGGGTTTTTTTTTTTTTTTTGAGAAGATATAGGCGATCTAATATAGTGCTTAAAAATCCAGAAGGAGGTAAAGGTGAAAAAAAAAAGGGAATAAAATTTCGTTTTATATTGGCTAAACAAAAGAAAGAGTAAAGGATAGAATTAATTTGTAATAAATAAGGGAGAGAATGTAAAAGATGTTGTATTAATTAGGATGGCTGAGGTGGCTAATAGATTCTTTTAGCTGCTAGATTTCCTACTTTTTTGCGGTATAAAAAATGTGTAACTTTACAAGAGTTACACCTAGTGTAACTTTAAACAATGTTTCATCACTTAATTTTTTTTAATTGGATGTAAATTTTGACATATCTATAGTTAGATTACATTATCTTTGTATATTCTTAATGCTTTCAAAATTTCAAAGTGATCAAAAATTAATAGTCATATCATCAATCAATTTTTTAAATTCAAGTTTTTATAATTTAAAATAATGCATAAAAATGAGTTTATGAATTAAATGGCAAATTACATCTGATTGGTATGAAAATTGGCATACATATTAAAAACATATAGAACATGTAATTCAATGGTTGGATTTTCAAAATATGAATTAAATAGCAAGTTATTAGGTGGTGTAACATTGCTTAGAGTTACACTGAGTGTGTGTGTGTGTGTGTGTGTGTAAAAACACAATCTTGGCTATGTATTTGAATGTGTCTATTAATTATTTGAGTAATATCAAGTGTGATTTTATAATTCTTTTTTATTATTATAATAATATTCTTTAAGAGAATGAGAAATTTGAATAATATATTTGAAACTTAAAAACTTTAGTGGTAAAGATTAAAGGAAAAAAAAAAAATAGGAAACATGTCAAATCGGTCATGTTTGGTTCACTTTGGTTCATTTTTGTCCAATTTGATCCATTCAATCTACTTGGTTCACTTTGGTCTAAATTTTTTCCCCTTTAGTCCACTTTGGTCCATTCAGTTTAATTTGGTGTACTTACTTAAGAATTGAAAAAGACAAGTTTTTGTTGAGAGTACTATAAATTATTTAAGTAATATCAATCGTAATTATAGGATAAGTTTGGGTTATCATAATAATCTCCTTAAGAGTATGAGAATTTGAATAATAACATTAAAACTTAAAAATTTTAGTTATACCAAAAGAAATTAGGAAAATATAATGCATAATAAATTAATAACAATAGTTAGAGGAATATGAACCATTTCAAATAATAATAATAATAATAATAACATAAAAAAATTACAAAATTATATATTTGTAAGAATAGAGTGATGAAAAATACTTTTTGAAATTGTTTAATTTTTAAGAATAACAAATTATCTACAATAAAATTTAGAGGATAAATTAAAAATATTTAGTATAAGTTTGTTTGAGTTTTGATTCTCATGATAATCTCCTTTAAGAAAACGAAGAAAATGAAGAATTTAAATAATTTATTTGTAACTTAAAAAACTTAGTTGTACCAAAAAAAAATAAAATAGTATACTATAATATAATTTCAAAGAATATGAACAAAATTATATAAGAATAATATCAATCAAACACGCCAAAAATTAATAGGCCAAAAACGTATTGACCCCTTGTGATTAAATTAATTGATTAATTAGCCAAGTTATTAATTAATCAAATTAACATGCAAAGCGCACGGTAGTACAAACAAATCACCAATAAACTAATTATGTAGCGGAAAATAAATAACACGGTAATTTGTTTACGAATAGGGAAAACCTAACGGCAAAAACCTCATCGGATGATTTTCAAGTCACCACTCCTGAAACTCCACTATTATCACAACAAGCAGTTACAAGTAAAAGAATCCGAAGTATCTTACCAATCTACAGCTGAACCCTTACCCCAATATCCAATTGGACTTATTTTGTAGTGACAGTTTCCCCTTTTGATTCATGGCTCCCAAGTACGTGACTAACCAATTTGCGCGAATCCCAGTACACGACTTCAATCACCAACTAGAAAGAGTTGTAGGCTGCAAAATTCTTCAGTTCATCTTACACAATGAAGATCAAGAAGATGCTTAGTCACAAAACCCAAAGGTGCACATACACAACAACTTCTTCAAAAGAGATGAACTAGGGCAGAACTTTTCTTTCGGTCACAAATTACTTGAACAAACTTTGCTCAATGCTTATGCAACTTGTATCCTCGTTGACGGCTTTTAAAACAATCCTTTTATATGTTTAGGGTTAGGAGAAAAGAAGGCCCAAAGACATATTCACGGATCCCAAGAAATCAGATCAGAAATTCTGATTTTATAAACCTCGACAGATAGAAGCTGTCGAGCAGCTATCGAGCAGGTGTCAAGCACACAGGCTTGAGCAGCTTGTTTAACCTCGACACATGCTAGCTGTCGAGCCAGCTATTGAGCTTTAGTAATCTTGCACTTTCAGCTTGTTTTTTTGGACAGACTTGAAGGCTTCCACATTTGATCTTAAAACATGGTTTCTTGAAGTATTTCAACACATCGTAGATCTATCCAAATACAAGTAAAGTGCATTTTGTCAAAGGATTAGCCAATTACATAAAAGAATGACATATGTTTTTAACAATTGAACTACATATGTCTTAACAATCTCCCTCTTTGGCAATCCGTGACAAAACCACAACTAACAAATGAACATATGAGAGAAGTCATAAATCACTCAACTCATACTCACTTGTTGAATACAATAAAATCTATCCTAACACAAACTCTTGAAAAACTTTGCAAGAAGAGAGTTTATGGCAAGTAGACTTTGACAACCTGTATTTTTTAAACACTTTAAACAAAACTCATCAAGGCATCTTTTTGTGAAATAGAAATAATAGATTGTATACAATTATAAGAAACATGTGTATAAAGAGAAAAAAGAAACAGCACATGTAAGAGGTAGGTGAAAGAACATATATTTACATATAAAGAAGATAAGTACTATATACGTGTAAAAATGGTCACAAGGCAAAATGTACAAGAACAATGTATCTAAAAGGAAGAAAAGAAAAGATACATCATATCCTCACTACATCCCTCATATCAATAACAATATTCCCCCTAACAAAAATGTCCTATACTAACTCTTCCCCTAAGAATGACTACTCTCATATCCCAAAACTACTCCCCCTTTTTGTCCCGAGTGACAAAGGGTAAGAGCGTCAAGTAAACATCTCATCGATAGAAGAGGTGGTGAAGGAGTAGCCTCAGAAGCCTCGTCAAGTAAACATCCTCAGATTCAAAAGCTGCTGGAAGAGGTGGTGAAGGAGTAGCCTCAGAAGCAAAACCACCTATGGTCACCTGCCGCTTAGTAATACGGCCAACACGAACATTTGCCTGATATAACTCAGTGGATAGTGTATCAAGGCGAGCATCCATGCACTACAGCTACGCCATGATGTCTCCAAATGACACATCGCTCATAGAGGAAGAGGGAGCGGATGTAGATGGAGCAGACCGAGATGAAGATGAACGGGAGGGCGGAGTGGAATCCGACTATCGCGACCTAAACTGCGCCCACTACATTTTATGGTAGCGGCATCTATGGCACACATAAAGGTGAAATGGTCAGACACGGGAAAAGGGATAGAAAAATGGCATAGAATCCTCGTGATAGCAGAAGGAAAGATGAGCTTATCACGGGATGCCGAATCTAGATGAACATCTATAATAGAAAGAATGAAATGAGAAGGAAAGTCTATGGTAAGATGCTCAAGTAGGGACAACAAAAATTGAGCACGAGGCTTTGTAATGGAGTTGTAGTGAGAGAGAGGATGGAGTACAAAAGTCATCACCATGTTTAAAAATCTAGAACCTTTAGCAAAAGGTCGATATGATGTAACCTGACGCTCACCCCACTCAGAAGGGTGCTCACAAAAAATAAAGATGAGCTCATCCTTAGACACAGTCCGTAGACATTCACAAGAAGGATAGTCAAGAAACTCTATCCTAGGAACCCGAAGCACATCTGCAACAAGCTTTGGTGTGATAGGAATGTGCATACCTTGAATGCGAGTGAAGAAAAGAGGTATTGAACGATCAATCCCGTGCATGTTGGAGTAAAACTCCTAGATAAGCACGAGAGGACATGTGATCGGGACGCCACACAGTGACTCCCATTCCTGACTATGAATGACATCAGGAAAGTTAGTGTCAGCGAAGTCCACCAAAATTACTTGGCGTTCCAAATGAACACCTCGTCGAGAAAAGTTCTTCGAGAATGCCCAGTGGGCATCATCATCACAGAACCAAAGAAAAAGAGGAGCAGAATCAGAAGATGAGGAAGCTTCGAAACGAAGAAGGTTCCGAGTCGGAGTAGATTTACGCTTAAGTTCCATAAACACGACTAACATAAACAGAATGAGAGAAAGAGAGAAAAGGAGACAATCAGAAAAGTCCCAAAGCAATTCAAATATAACAAGTATGTTGAATAGAGAGTATGTATGCATAGGGAATGCATGAACATGTGACATGCAAAAGAAATTTCATCATGGGCTCAGCCCAATCCAATCCTACTAGCACACAAACATATTACACACATCTAAATGCATGAAAATACCATTATAATGCAAATGTAATGCAATGTATGAGATTTTAAACACATTTAAATGAAAATCCATCTCAAAATTACAAGAAACACTTATTAATTTTGAAAAACCCCAAAACCTAGGTTTCAAAATCATGAAATGCATGAAGAATGAAAAGATAAGAGATCATACCAAGTGATTTGAAGCAAAGAAAGGCCGAAAATCACGTGGGTTGAAGGTTTTGAGTGAGAAAAGAGAGTTTGGGAGGTGAAGAGGTGTGGATAGATCAAGAAAATGAGAACCGAATCGCACAAAGAGCTTAAATAGAATCTTAGAAAAGCTCGATAGATACAGGTATCGAGAGGTGTCAAGACATCTGTCGAGGAAGGTGTCGAGGAAAATGGTCGTCGATAGATTCAGGTGTCCAGGAGGTATTGAGGAATAAAACACCAAAAATAAAACAAAAGCTTGATCGATCGGCCAGGTATCGAAAAGCTATCGAGGAGGCATGAGATTTCTTGATCGATCCACCAAGTGTCGAGGAGGTGTCAAGATTGTGATAAGAAAAAGCTTGAGAATCTCGATAGATAGCTAGGTATCAAGAAGGTGTCGAGTAGGTGTCCAGCCAGCTTTTAAAACCAGCTTTTAAAACCAGTTTTACTAAACGAGAAAAACACAGACATGAATGCAATCCAACATGCAACTCAACTAATGATCCAATCAACATATTAAGTTCTCAAAATCATCTCTCAACAGGAATTTTAAGCACATGGATCTCAAAAACACATAAACATACTAAATAAGTCTAACCAATTTTATATTTCAAAAATAAGTCTACAATTTAGTGAGTATACATTAACACATGTAAAACCTTGTGATGACCAAATCACATTGTACCTGCACATGTATCAAGAGTAGCAAAGAATATTGTATGTTGTGTGTGAAAAACATCGCAAAATTGCACAACTGTATACATGTTATGATGATTTGAGATATGAGAAAATCACTTTAACTCACACACAATCATAACTGTTTGATGGGGACTATCACCTTCGAGGTACATCCTATAACTCCCACATCTCTTAGAATACACAATTGCAACCATTTTAAAAGCATTTTTTTTTAATCTTTTTGCTTTTTATTTTCTTTATATATTTTCTTTTTATTTAGCATATCATGCATGGGCATATAAGAGATAGAAAAGAAATATCCAATGATATTTGACATTCCAATTTTACTATGTCGAAACACACAAATGTCATAGACATCACACTTTTGCTATGCCGAAGCATATAGATGTCATTTATGATTGGCGGGCAATAGTAGTAAGATGGTTATTTATGCCTTTCTCTTAGAATTTTCTAGTCCTACCCGTCAAAAAGAGTGATATGAGTGTTAAGTACAAGAGATCACTTAACCTTAGTCATCACAAATATGAGCTACAAAGCTTACTTGCTTAGTTGTGCATAGAGATGCTCATCTAAGCTACGAAAGATACAAAGTTTAGAAAATTTTGTTTCAATGGCCATCCAAGGTACACAAGTACCAATGTACACAAAATATACACTGTTTTTGTATTTTCTGATTTTTCAATTTTTTTTAATATAAAAAAAAAACAAAAACAAAAACTGAAAATAAACAAACAAAAACATGTTATTAAAGCAAAGCATAAAACTAGATGCAAATGCATGAGGAAGAAGGAGGAGAGAAAGAAATCAATCCATCGAGATAACATCAGTGTTTTGACGAAGGAATTCAAAACGTTTACTGTAAAGAGGTTTGGTGAACAAGTTAGCCTTTTGATCATCGGTGTGAATAAACTCAAGAGTGAGAATACCATCTTCGACAAGCTCCCTAATGAAGTGATGTCAAATCTCTATGTGCTTGGTTCGAGAATGTTGAACCGGATTCTTAGAGATATTGATGGCACTGGTATTGTCACGGTAGATAATGAGATAATCTTGACAAATACCATAATCATGGAGGAGTTTTTGCATCTAGAGGAGTTGGGTGCAACAGCTACTAGCAGCAATGTACTCAGCTTCTACAGTGGATAAAGAGATGGAGTTCTGCTTTTTGCTTATCCAAAAGATAAGATTGTTACCTATATAAAAAAAAACCCCTCGATGTACTTTTTTTTATTATTATCAGCATTCCCAGCCCAATTCGCATCAGAATACCCAGCTAAGACATCATTTGTGTCCTTGCTGTACCATACACCAAACTCGGCAGTGGTTTTGACATACTTTATAATCCTTTTTAAAGCAGTCATATGTGATTCTTTGGGGTTAGCCTGATATTTAGCACACACACCAACACTATAACTAATGTCAAGTCTACTAGTAGTAAGGTAAAGAAGACTACCTATGATGCTTCTATATAGAGAAGGATCAACACTTTTGCCTAACACGTCTACAGTGAGTTTAACATTTGGGCTCATAGGGGTTCGAACAAAACTAGCAGATTCCAAACCAAACTTTTTCACAAGATTCTTAGCATATTTAGATTGAGATAGGAATACACCTGAATCTTGTTAACAAATCTGCAACCAAAGAAGTGAGTCAGCTTTCCAATCATGCTCATCTCGAACTCGACTTGCATGAGTTTTGAGAAGCCATGAGCAGGTTCATCCTTAGTCGACCCAAAGATGATATCATCAACATATACTTGAGCAACTATCAACTTGCCATCTTCCTTTTTGATGAAGAGAGTTTGTTCAGCTTTTCCTCTTGTGAACGCATGTGACACCAGATATTGTGTGAGTTTATCATACCAAGCTCTAGGGGCTTCCTTCAACCCATAAAGTGCCTTCTTGAGGTACAACACATGATCCGGAAAGTGTGGATCAATGAATCCTTTTGGTTGAGCCATATAGACATCCTCTTTAAACAGCCCATTCAAGAAAGCAGTCTTCACATCCATCTGATAAAGTTTGAACTTCAAATGACATGCTAGGGCAAGGAGAATTCTGATGGACTCCATTCGGGCAACCGGGGCAAATGTTTCATCATAGTCTACTCCTTCCATTTATGAGTATCCTTGACCTACAAGTCAAGCCTCATTATGAATCACATTACCTTCTTCATCAGTCTTATTGAGAAATATCCACTTTGTACTGATGATGTGCTCACCCTCCGGTCTAGGTACTAGAGTCCAAACATCATTCCTCTGAAACTGAAGATGTTCATCATGCATTGCTTCGACCCAACTTTCATCTTGTAGTGCTTCCTCAACTTTGTTAGGTTCAACCTGTGACAAGTAGCAAGAATAAAACACAAAGTTAGCAACACATTTATCAACTGTACGTTTCCTTAATGTGAGTTCATTCATGTTTCCCACAATAACTTCTGGAGGATGATTTAATTTAGTTCTAGAGGAAGGTCCTTTCTCCTTATGAGATTCAGAATTTGGTGAAGTGGGTATGTCTGCAGATTCTTCCACAACACTGGGAGTACCAGGAGTATTTGGAGATGCAAGTTCTTGTTCAACAATGTCTTGAACTTCCTTAGGCTCAGGAGGAAAAATTTCTTTGGGGAGTTCCTCAATGCCTTTCTCAGAACTAGAATTTGAAGATTTATCAATGACAACATTTACTGTCTCCATTACCTTCATAGTTCTTTTGTTGTATACTCGATAAGCCTTGCTTGCAGATGAGTAACCCAGAAATATACCTTCATTGCTCCGAGAGTCAAACTTTCTCACATTCTCTCTATCCTTAAGGATGAAACAAGTACTTTTAAAGATTCTGAAATACTTCACATTTGGTTTCCTTCCTTTCTATAACTCATAGGGAGTCTTTTTGGTATCGGGTCTGAAGTACACTCTATTAACTGTCTGACATGCAGTGTTCATGGCTTCTCCCCACAAGTTTCTAGCCACATTTTTGTTATGCAATATGGCTCTGGCCATCTCCTGAATAACCCTATTCTTCCTTTCCACCACACCATTTTGCTGAGGAGTAATAGGAGCAGAGAATTCTTGAGATATACCTGACCTTGTGCAAAAGGACTCCATATATGAGTTCTCGAATTCTTTACCATGTTCACTTCGAATTCGATCAATCTTTAGGCTCTTTTCATTTTGCAGTCTTGTGCACAAAGCCTCAATGTGCTCAGTAGCATCAGATTTAGATCATAGGAGAATGACCCAAGTGTATCTAGTGAAGTCTTCTACCACAACCATGATGTATCTCTTACCAACAAGAGACTTGGTTCTAGTTGTACCTATAAGATCTAAATGTAGAAGCTCCAATGGTCTAGATGTAGCTGATGTTTAAGTACCTGGATCCTTAGCTTTTATTTGTTTTTCAAGCTAACGTGGTCCACATACCACATTGCTCATTCTACTAAGCTTTGGTATCCCTAAGATTGATTCATGCTTAGATGCAATAGATAGATGCTTGTAACTAGCATGTCAAATTCGTTGATGCCATAGATCTTCATTAGGCAAACGAATGCTATTACACACAATATCAGTATCAAGAACCAATCCATAACAATTGTCTAAAGTGCGAACACCACTAATGAGCTTTTTTCTAGATTCATCCATGACAAGACACTTTCTCTTTGAGAATAGTACCATGAAGTCTTGATCACATATCTGAATTATGCTCAATAGGTTCACCTTTAGACCTTTTACATAAAGAACATTTGCAATGTCCGACAGTCCAGGTAGAGAGATGATTCCTTTCCCTTTAATCTGTGACTTCCTCCCTTCGCCAAAAGTGACATTGCCACCTTTCTTAGACTTGAAAACCTTAAGGAGAGATTGATCTTCAGTCATGTGTCTTGAGCAGCCACTGTCAAGGTACCACAAACATGTGTCCATCACTTTAAATGCAGACTTCATCATAAAACATACTTCGTGCTTAGATGACAAATCAGTGGGAATAGTGCTTTCTCTTAACTGCCTTTTATGAGCTAAGCCTTTAACTTTCACTCTTCTCAGACGAACTCCTTTGCACATTTTCATTTTGAGACAGTCTAATTTCTTCATAGCCAAACTGAGATCTTTTCCAATAGTCATCATAAAAGAATTCAAATAACTTTTAGACTTGTATTTTTTGAGACACTCAAACAAATAGTGATTAGAAAAACAAGATGTATTTGAAAACAAAGATCTCTTCAAGCCAGTTACAGCCCTGACAACAGGGGTCAATGGATCAAACACAGCAAAGATTAAAACCTAATCAGAGTGTGCTTGCTCGATACCACTTGATAGGCCAAAAACATATTGACCCCTTGTGATTAAATTAATTGATTAATTAGCCAAGTTATTAATTAATCAAATTAACATGCAAAGCGCATGGTAGCACAAACAAATCACCAATAAACTAATTATGCAGCGGAAAATAAATAACACGGTGATTGTTTACGAATGGAGAAAACCTAACAGCAAAAACCCCACCAGGTGATTTTCAGGTCACCACTCCCGAAACTCTACTATTATCACAACAAGCGGTTACAAGTAAAGGAATCCCAAGTACCTTACCAACCTACAGTTGAACCCTTACCCCAATACCCAATTGGACTTGTTCTGTAGTGACTGTTTCCCCTTTTGATGCACGGCTCCCAAGTACGTGGCTAACTAATTTGCGTGGATCCCAGTATGCGACTTCAATCACCAACTAGAAAGAGTTGTTGACTGCAAAGTTCTTCAGTTCATCCTACACGATGAAGATCAAGAAGATGCTTGGTCACAAAACCCAAAGGTGCACATACACAGCAACTTCTTCAGAAGAGATGAACTAGGATAGAACTTTTCTTTCGGTCATAAATTGCTTGAACAAACTTTGCTCAATGCTTATGCAACTTGTATCCTCGTTGATAGCCCTTAAAACAATCCTTTTATATGTCTAGGGTTAGGAGAAAAGAAGGCCCAAAGACACATCACGGATCCCAAGAAATCAGATCAGGAATTCTGATTTTATAAACCTCGACAGATAGAAGCTGTCGAGCACACGGGCTTGAGCAGCTTGCTTAACCTCAACACATGCTAGCTGTCGAGCTTTAGTAACCTTGTACTTTTAGCTAGTTTTCTTGGATAGACTTGAAGGCTTCCACACTTGATCTTGAAACATGGTTTCTTGAAGTATTTCAACACATCCTAGATCTACCCAAATACAGGTAAAGTGCATTTTGTCAAAGGATTAGCCAATTACATAAAAGAATGACATATGTTCTTAACAATTGAACTACATATGTCCTAACAAAAATAATAGAATGATATATTGGTAGAGATAGAAACATAAAAATAATTTTAGAAATTGTTTAATTTTTAGGGAGAACAAAATTATCTTCAACAAAGTTTAGAGAACAAATTATACATGGAGTGCACAAGACAAGAATTTTTATTTTATTTTATTTGAGGTACGTAATTTTTATTGGGATGACACTAATCTTTTCAAATATTGCCTTGACCAAATTATGAGAAGATGTGTCCCAAATGATGAAATTGTTAACAGCACTAGAAACCCTTATCGAAGAACAATGTTAAGCTTGCTCTACATTGCTCTCTTTTACATTCTACTGCATACCACAATCAACAAAAAAAAAAAAAAAAAAAAAAAAAAAAAAAAAAATTGAAATGATTAACCATCTTCACTGGAAACATACTAAAAAAAATGAAACGTCAGCAAAATCTTATCATATAAAATACTTGCAACTCGTTAATTTCCTCATCGGTGAGTGAACATTCCATCAACCAATATGCAATCCTATGACAATGACTGGTCATTCCTTTCCTATAGGGGAGATTGTCTATTAGTAGCACCAGAGAGTCACATAGTTCAGTCAGGGTCGGCCTAACCTAATTTGAGGTCTAAAGCAAAAGATTTTATGTGAGGCATTTTATATATAAATATTAATTAAAAAAAATTATTTAATATTAATCAAATTGAGGTTAATTTGAGGTATTAAATACATAATTTAATGAATAATACTAACTAAAACTAAGGTTAATTTCATATAGAGAATTGAATATCATAGTTGAAAAATAAATTTAACAAAAAGAAAAAAAATATTATTTTTTAAAAAGAAATTAATTTATCTTGGATATATAACGATACATAGTTAATTACATTTATAATCTAATTTATAATCTGTGATATTGATTGATGTGTGGCTTTGTAGTAGATTAGTTTACAAATATTAAAATTTCAAACTATTTTGGAAGATTAATCATCATTGATGATCTAACACATTTGCAAAAAAAATAAAAAAAATTTAAAGCTTTGTTAGAAATAAAAAAGGAAAATGCTAATGGTACAACAAAATGTTTACAATATAATGTGACAATAACAGTAATTGATGAGCTTCAATAATGTAATTAATGAGTATTTAAAAAAAATTTGTGATTGGTAATATGTCAATTTGTAAATTTATAGTAAAATTTGTGATATCCCTAACATCACTAATAATAAAAAGTGCACAACCATTTGAAAATTTTCATATTTTTTACAAAATTTTGGGCCTTTTACAATGGAATGAGGGCTTTTTTTGTAAAGGGTAAATATTTTTTGTGGTGGGGGCCTTGGGCCGGCCCTGAGTTCAGTTTTAGAGAAGAGGCAAGATTCAGTTTTGGGCGAGAAGATTATTGGTGAGGTATAGGATCCATTCCTTAAGAGACCAAACTTAAGCGATGTTTTGTATAATGAAATTCTGATATTTAGCAATTTCAAAAAGTAGGACATAGATGAGCATGCACAAAGCAAATCTTTTTTTTTTGAAGGGTAAACCGTACACAAAATAAATTTTAACTTGCCAATGATATCTAATGGATTGATTTTTCATATTGCTGAGGTATATGAATAAGTTGAACTAGTTTTAGCCCTAATCTCAAAATTGATTCCCACAGACACTCTCATGATCAACCATTCAACATGGATGAGCTCAAAGAACCTTTAACAAGAGTTTTAAGGTAACTGCAATTGTCATTTGAGAAGAAAGTCTAGATCCCAACTTAATATATATATATATATATATGTGTGTGTGTGTGTGTGTGTGTGGTATTTAGGTTGTCTTATAACATATCACCTTCACCTTTGATCATAAACACAATCTTTTTTGTAATGACTCACTAAATATTGTCCAAAGAAAGAGTAAACGCAAACATTCATAGTATGTACATGTGTCAACAAACATGTTACATTAAGCATGAATTTCTTTTCAAAAAATCTCAACATTGAAAGGGAATTGTACTTGATATGTAAATATTCAACTCCAATTATTCTACAATGCAACCTTTGCTTTAACTCAAAATGAGGGATAATGGAAAGGAGCAATACGTTCAGGCACTGACTTTTAGAAAGATTTTGGAACATAGTAGAAAATGGCATAGGACATTCCTTATGGGATGATGGGGGTATCCTTTTAGTCAAATATGAAGGGACTATGCTTTCACTTGGTTGAGCTGGGTAATAGAGTGTAATTAAAGTGTGTGTATGTGTTTAGCAGTTAGTTTGTTTCTAAAAAAATTAAAAAAAAAAAAACTTAAAATCTTACAATTTTACGATCCTGTGGATTAACTTAGATAATAAAAATCCCAACAAAATCAGGGTTAAGATTTTAGGATCCAGGTCCCTCTTACAGACTTTTACCGACCAAATTACAAGATATTGAACTGTTATCTAGTGAGGCATACACAAGGGACTTAAAAGATGCAGAGATCACTTAATTGTTTTAAATTTGAATGAGAATAAAGTAATGATTGGTTGGATTGGCCAAGGGCCTGGTTGGAGCTATTGCTGATTAGTACTTGTTTGATTGGGCTCATGTGTTGGGTCTTACAAATTGCTACTTCCTTTTAGAATTCACATATTTACTTACATTTTGTGCAGAATTCTTTTATAAATCTCTTAGCTTACGTTATGCTCATCATTGTGAGCATGAAGTAATCTATTATTTTTGAAAGTTCAATATGGGTATGAAACACCCTTGAACATTTAGACCCCAAATTATAAAAAAATCAATTTAAGCTTATAATCAAACAATTAATGTGCGGAACATGAACATAAGCCAATCACAGAAATGATAACTAATCTAAGCCAAATATAAACACATCCACAGCAGTAAATATAAGGCAAAGATAAAGGGAAGGAAGATGCAAACACACGGACAACACACGATGTGTTATCGAAGAGGAAACTGAAGTTCACGGTGTAAAACCTCTCCGCTGCCCTCCAAGCGGTGATATAATCCACTAATAAATGTAGTTGGGATACATGAACAGCAATAGACCCTCCAAGCCTAATCTACCCAGGTACCTAAGCCCTCCAAGCTTCTTACTCGAACAAGATTGCGCCGAACCTTTTTCTTTTCTAGCTTACCGGATTCCGCTACTAAACCATAGCATCAACCAATGGATATTGGTTCCTTCCAAACTGCTTCCCTTCGTACCAAATGAACCTTCTCACAGACGTGGGTGTGATGAGAAAGGGATTTGGTCAATGACCTCTCAAGGATGTAACAATGGAGAGGAAGAGAGTAGAGGAATTTGTAGAGTCTCTTATATGAAGATTGGGGATGAGGCAATCTTTTTTTTGCTCTAGGGTTTCTCTTACAAAATTCTATCTGGAAGCTCTCACAATTTAGTGGGTATAAGGGTCTATATATAGTGAGGTGATAAAAGAATACGAAGAGACAGTTTTTGCCAAACAGGGTAAATTGGTGGCTTGTCCAAGTTGCAAAATCAAGTCGTGATGTAACGGCTTGGCCAACCTGGGACTTTTGTCTTGTAGTGCGATAGCTGGCACGACCCTTCAGCTTCCCTGTGTGAATCTCACGTGCCTAAAGTTGGCGACTTGCAGCCGCGAGCAACCTGCGAGTCCTAGCCGCGAAACTCTGCTTCTTTGCACATACTTGAGTTTTTCTTCATATCTTCTCACACACTACCCTTACAATAATCCCACCTAAATACAGGGTTACTAAGTGCTTAAATTACAAGCAAATTGGCACATAATAAAGCCAACAAGATGGTTGATAAATTTCAACCTTACAATCTCCCCCTTTGGCTATTCCGTGACAAAACCCTAAAACAAACTCTAGACTTAACGCGTGAGTTGGGAACAGTTGGAAAACTCAATCACACCTAACTCTAGAATGTGTGAAGCTTTAGAACCATAAGAACAAGTAACTCCTAAAACACAACAACACAATAAGTTCATTGTATACAGAAACTTGTAATGCATATGGAGTAAGCACAATGCGATCATGCACAATGGAATAAAGCAATAAACCATGACAAGACCAAAACAGATAATCACTATAACCAAGTGATCACAATGCTCATTCACACTTGGAATGAACATCCGGACATTCAAGATGATAGACACAAGGTAAATCGCTTGAATGACCAACACTCAACCAATGCACAGTACATGAAGTATGTGCATCTAGGAAAAATCCTACAAGGGCACAAGAGTGATAGTACTTAGAAGAAAATGCAAGACATTTAGTTGAAAGTACTGATTTTAACGAAGCACAAAGGCTGCATAAAGCATGGCACAAACCACAAAGGCCTACAAACCGTGCATTGAAACAAACCCTAAAAGCTTACAAAAGCAATATGGGTACAAACATAAACAAAAACCTTAACAACCTACAAAGGTACCAAGTACAGACAAAAAGTATTTTAAATAAACTAAAAGTGCTTAAAGTTTCTCTCCTTCAAAAGTTTCTCCCCTTAAAAATGATGAGAAGCTGTGATGCACTTGGAACACATATACTTGTAACCTGAAACACTTGTACAAAACACATTAGACCCTCAAGGTAAAGTAAGTCATAAAAAGGACAAGTATGATGTAACAAGTGAATTGCGATCAAGTAAACATGATGTGAAACATGTGAGAAACTTGATCATACACCAAACACCAAAACAAAGTTTTCTTATTAGCTCAATGTCTTCTCCCCCTTGGTATATGCATCTCCCCTCTGGAATATCTCTCCCTTTACAAATGTGCACGAGAAATAGAATTTCTCCCCCTAAGAATGTGTACAAGGGTCATATAGAAATGACAAAAACTCTTCGATATACTCTCTAGAGTATACTCTCCCCCTTTTTGTCAGAAATAGACAAAGGGTCAAGGAGAAACGAGGGCAAGAGATGAAGATATGAACAATGATTATGATGCATGAGGGGTGCAAGATGAATGAGAAAATGAAACTCAAACCTAAGACATGACATGCTAGGATGAAGAAACAATGTATGAATCAATGCAAGACAAGGGTAGCAAGGTGTGCGCAAGAGGTGGCAAAATGCAATGCATGACCAACGCATGGAAAATGCACATGTGGGGTAAGGTGTGTTAAATACACAACCAATGAACAAAACATGTTCCTAATGAGGAAACATGAGAAACCCCAAAGTTTGATACTCATCAGAGTCCAAACAAGCGAGAAAATGCCTAAGAGGCATTTTATCAAACACCTAGCATGCACACTATGAACAACAATGAGAAACAATGCATGAACAATATGAAATCCACCCTCAATACATGTTCTTTTGCCACAAGGGGCCAACATCCAAAGCAAATCATTAAAAGAAACCAATCTCATACAAACATTTGACCAAAAAATAAGTTTTCCCAACCCCTATGATGAAAAACTCAACCAAAAGCACAAAACTCTCCAAAACATAGTCTAAGGATAAAAAACAATGAAAAGAGTTCATAATTACCTTAGAGATGTTAATGGAATGAAAAACCATTCAAATTGATTGAGTTTTGATGTAAAAATAGTGAAAGAGGGGTTTAACAGAGGATGGGAGAGGTTTAAAATAGGTTTCCCACGAAAAGCCCTTTAAAAAGCTGTTTTTTGGTGTTTCGTGACTGGGCGAGTCATGAAGTTCAGTCGCGAAAATTTCGCGAGTCGTGAGTGAGCTGCAAGCGTGTCGCGAGTGAGTCGCTAAAGCTTCTGGATGAAACTCGCGACTAGGGTTGGCGACTAGCGAGTCACGAGTAAGTCGTGAATAAGTCGCGAAAAACTCTGACACCTGTTTTTCAACACAAAACATGTTTAAACACTGAAAAACAATGTAAGCACTAAACATGAACACAAATAGAGATAAAAAACACTTCCAAAAACATATAAAATGATCAAAAATCTTTTTGGATTGATCCATATATAGTTGAGCACACACACATCACATTTAAACAAGTACAATCGAACAAATGAATAAAGCATTCATTGAACATTAGGCATGTGTGTTGTGTGTGTGTATCAAGTGTGGAATAGTCCTTAGTCTAGAATGAAATTTCAATAATCAATTCAATCAAGTCATACACAACTAGTACTAAGTCAAGTGGTCTATCTCAATTATAGAAATGAACATATATGACCTTCCACAAGAAAATGATTACATATCTTTGAAGCTTTTCATTTGGCTTCTTTACAAATCATAACATTTGATCATTTTGAATCAATACATCTCATTTTGAGATTGATGCCTGAAATTTTTGATATTTCAATTTGATGAACAAGCCTTTGGCCTTTTTGGGCATTATACATTTTTATAAAAGTCGCTTTCCTTTTTTCCTAGTCAAATACTAGTATGTGCGACGGTTTTTGCAGCTCATTATCTCTTTTCATTTTGAGATTTACATTTGTTGAGCTCTTTAAGCAATAAAAATAAAAGAGTGGGAAGATATATAGGTACAAGTCTATGCATGTATCAAAACCAACATGACTATTGACAAATCATTCATGACAAGCTTGAAGATCGATTTACAAAAATCACACATAGATGTCAAGATTTTTCCCACAAAAATATAAGTGCATAAAGAACAAGCTAAGCTCGTAAATGCATAAAGCCATTTGTACGAAGGTACAAGGCAAAACTCACATGCGATATATGCTCAAACATATACGATCAAACTTTTTGAATTTTTCACTTTTTATGTGGTTTTAGATTTTTTACTCACACAAAACTAAAACATAAAAGTAAGATCAAAACAAAAACAATGCATACAAATAAATGCAAAATACACATATGCATGAAGATAAGACAAACAATGCATGAAAGGTCTTACAAAGATCGAAAGAATTAGATCAAGAACCAAAAGAGCAAAAGCTCAATCATAGGAACCCTTCCTCATTCAAACGGAACGATTGTTTGGAATAAGTGTCTTATGAGAAGTGAGATGAGGGTTGGAAGAATGAGAACCGGAGATGCACATAGTCAAGGAGTTAAGAGCATTAAACATTTTCTTTAACAACATGCTATTTTCACTCAAATCCGGTTTAGTTTTCATAGCATAACTTCCAAGAATCTCAAGTTTCTCTTTTCTTTTAATTCTTTTAAGAGCATGAAACTTAGAGCAGTGAGGTCTTAGATGACCAAAAGCACCACAATGGTGACAAACAATGTGTCTAGGTCCACTAGGCTTTTTGGGAAGGGATTTAGCAACATGTTTTTGTTCTCTCTTCAACTTAGAACATTGAGGTCTTATGTGACCGATCACACCGCAATGGTGGCAAGTTGGAACAAACTTAGATCCATCCAAAGCCTTAGGTTGAGACCTAAATGGAGGCTTTGATTTAATAGCCTTTCTCTCCATCTTTTGGTTTCTTTTATGTGGAGGAATGTACATCGATTTGTCCTTAGAGGTAGAACACACATTAGCACAAAATCGAGTACCACAACATGATTGCAACATATATTATCATCTGTTTTAGCAATAGGCTCTACAATCAAACACTTCGCATGCATCTTAAGAGATTCATTTTTACATTTAAGATCATCAACAAGTTTGTTAGATAAAACAAGTTTAGCATCCAAGTCCATATTCAAACATTCAAACTCTTTCAGCTTTTCAAGAGAAATTTCAGCAAGTTTTTTATATTTCTCAACCAATTTGTTGGATTCATTGAGCTTAGCAATCAAATCATCCTTTTCACAAAATAACTTGCTCAAATTCTTTTGAAACTTCTTAGCATTTTTCTTTAAGAGTTTGTCATTTGGAATATCAATAACATCTAAAGATTCATGTAATATAGCATCACAGTTATGAGGATTATCACTCATAGAGGCATTTTCACAAACACGTGGCATGTTACATTCATCATCAATCAAATCATACAAAGAGGCATACAAAGCACAATCCATGGCAAATAAACCAAGGGGTCAAGGATCACACTTAGGTATTTAAATCACAACAAGTGTACCTACTCTGATACCAATTGAAAGTTCAGTATGGGTATGAAACACCCTTGAACGTTTAGACCCCAAATTATAAAAAAATCAATTCAAGCTTATAATCAAACAATTAATGTGCGGAACATGAACATAAGCCAATCACAGAAATGATAACTAATCTAAGCCAAATATAAACACATCCACAACAGTAAATATAAGGCAAAGATAAAGGGAAGGAAGATACAAACACACGGACAACACACGATGTGTTATCAAAGAGGAAACCGAAGTCTTCGGCGTAAAACCTCTCTGCTGCCCTCCAAGCGGTGATATAATCTACTAAAAAATGTAGTTGGGATACATGAACAGCAATAGACCCTCCAAACCTAATCTACCCAGGTACCTAAGCCCTCCAAGCTTCTTGCTCCAACGAGATTGCGCCGAACCTTTTTCTTTTCTAGCTTACCGGATTCCGCTACTAAACCATAGCATCAATCAATGGATATTAGTTCCTTCCAAACTGCTTCTCTTAGCACTAAATGAACCTTCTCACAGACGTGGGTGTGATAAGAAAGGGATTTGGTCAATGACATCTCAAGGATGTAACAATGGAGAGGAAGAGAGTAGAGGAATTTGTAGAGTCTCTTAGATGAAGATTGGGGATGAGGCAATCTTGTTTTTGCTCTAGGGTTTCTTTTACAAAATTCTCTCTGGAAGCTCTCACAATTTAGTGGGTATAAAGGTCTATATATAGTGAGGGGAGAAAAGAATATGAAGAGACAGTTTTTGCCAAACAGGATAAATTGGCGGCTTGGTCTCGCGGATTGTCCAAGTCACGAAATCAAGTCGCGACGTAACGGCCTGGCCAGCTTGGGACTTTTGTTTTGTAGTGCGACAGCTGGTGCAACCCTTCAGCTTCCCTGTGTGCATCTCACGTGCTTGAAGTTGGCGACTTGCACCTGCGAGCAACCCGTGAGTCCTAGCTGCGAAGCTCTGCTTCTTTGCACATACTTGAGCTTTTCTTCAAATCTTCTCACACACTACCCTTTCAATAATCCCACATAAATACAGGGTTACTAAGTGCTTAAATTACAAGCAAATTGGCACGGAATAAAGCCAATAAGATGGTTGATAAATTTCAACCTTACAATTTTAATAAAATATTGTTTCCTATAAGGGGAAAAAATGATTCGTTCTTTTCGGAAGAGGTGTTTATGATGCATATTCCAAATTAATCATGATATTGGATTTTGTTACAATTATAAGCAAAGAGAAAATTTGGCAAAGGTTTGACATTTTCTGCAACATTTGTTATCTAGGGTAATGGTACAATGTTGTATTTGAAATTTTTATAGGTACAATGTTGTTGAGTGTCTTTACAACCCTCCCACAATGCAAATACTAAACATGGATGTAGAGAAAGAAACTCAGCAATCCCAGTAAATGGATCTTAAATTCTTGGATATTGATTGCAATAAGTAACAATAAAATCAGAAAAATTCAATGCCTCAGACTGCAATAGCCAATGGGAATCCCATAACAGAACAACAAGAAAAATAGAAAACCAACCCAGATGGTAAAATTGCTTGCCAAGTACATACACAACAAAAATACAGCATAATGGGAAACTATAACATGGCAAATTCAAAAACAAGACCATCCAGTACGGAAATTGCAAATGCAAAGAATACCCATCATAATTTGAACAAAAAAGTTCATATTTTGGGACCAACCCAATTGTTATAATGCAATAATTTCAATGTTACATGGCAATTCAAATCACTCTTACATTCCGTTCCAAAAAAAAAAATCACTATTACATTATAAAACTATTATGAATGCAATTGAAAATGTGATCCACAGAGAATTGGAAGCTCATTAGAGAATTCACATTGGGTGTGTTAAAAACTTAAAAATAACCAAAATGCTATTTTAGCACCCTAAATACCAAAAAAGGTGCTGTCCAATGAGCTATAGTTTTTTTTTTTTTTTTTTTTTTCTATAGAAAATTGCTACCTTTATGGTCTACAGAAAACCCGACAAAGATGGCACTGTAGCACCTTTAGGTGAAATATATAATAATCTACCACTGTTTCAAAAATAAGTAGTAATGTACCACTTTTTTGATACTCGAGTTCTCAATGTTACTCGAGTTCATAGAACTTGAGTTCCATAAAAAAAAAAAAATTGGTTATTTTGAAAGCTATTTTTTCAAAGAACTTGATAGTTCAAAATGGGTACGAAACACCCTTGAACGTTTAGACCCCAAATTACAAATTATCAATTCAAGCTTATTATCAAACAATTAATGTGCGGAATATGAACATAAGCTAATTTCAGAATTGATAACTAATCTAAGCCAAATATAAACACATCCACAACAGTAAATATAAGGCAAAGATAAAGGAAAGGAAGATGCAAACACATGGACAACACACGATGTGTTATCGAAGAAGAAACCGAAGCCCTCGGTGTAAAACCTCTCCGCCGCCCTCCAAGTAGTAAATAATCCACTAAAGAATGTAGTTGGGATACATGAACAGCAGAAGACCTTCCAAGCCTAATCTACCCAAGTACCTAAGCCCTCCAAGCTTCTTGCTCCAATGAGGTTGCGTTGAACCTATTTCTTCTTTAGCTTCCCAGATTCCGCTACTAGACCATAGCATCAACCAATGTGAATTAGTTCCTTCCTAACTACTTCTCAACAGCACCAAATAAACCTTCTCATGGATGTAGGTATGGTGAGAAGGATTTGGCCAAAAGCCTCTTAAGGATTTAACAATAGAGAGGGAGAGAGTAGAGGAATTTGAAGAGTCTCTAAGGTAAATATTGTGGATGAATCAATCTTGTTTTTCTCTAGGGTTTCTCTCACAAAATTCTCTCTGGAAGCTCTACTCATTTGGTGGATATAAGGGTCTATATATAGTGGGGTGAGAAAGGAATGCGAAGAGTCAGTTTTTCCTAAACAGGGCTGGTTGGCGGCTTGGCCTCGCGACTGGTCAGAGTCGCAAGTTCAAGCTACGAGCTAACGGCCTGGCCAGCCTGGGACTTTTGTCCTATAGTGCGACAGCTGGCATGACCCTTCACCTCTCCGCATGCTTCTCACGTGTGCTGCAGTTGGCGGCTTGCTAGTCGCGAGTCAGCCGCGAGTCCTAGTCGCGAAACTCTGCCTTCTTGCACATACTTGAGCTTTTCTTCACATTTTCTCACACATTATCCTTACAAGAATTCCACCTAAATACAAGGTTACTAAATGCTAAAATACAAGCAAATTTGGCACGGAATAAAGCCAACAAGATGGTTGATTAAATTCAACCTTACAATCTCCCCCTTTGGCTATTCTGTGACAAAACCCTAAAACAGACTCTAGACTTAACATGTGAGTTGGGAACAGTTGAACAAAACTCACTCACACCTAACTCTAGATTCTGAAAAACTCTTGAACATATGAACAAGTATCTCCTGAAAGAAAACAACACAATAATATCATTGTATGCAGGAAAAAAAAATCGACTTAAGCAATAAAGCAATAAACCATGGCTTGACCAAAACAAGCAATCACTGAACAATAGTGATCACAATGCTCATTCACACAAGGAATGAATATCCGAACATGCAAGATGATAAGCTTAATTGAATAGTATCATTTGCAAGTTCAACACTCAACCAATGCATATAAACACATATGCATCTAGGAACAATCCTACAAGGGCACAAGAGTGTTCATCACTCAACCAATGCATAGAACGTATATGCATCTAGGAACAATCCTACAAGGGCACAAGAGTGATGTACTTGAGAGAAAAATGCATGACATTTAACATCAAATACTAAAAAGCCACAAGGCAAGGCTACAAAGCATAAACATTGCATTGCATGGTACAAACCATAAAAGCCTACAAATTGCATAAGTGCATGGAAACAAACCCTTAAAGCTTACATAAGCAACATGGGTACAAAACAAACCAAACAAATAACTAACTAAATAAACATCGCCAAAGTTTCAATAACATCCAAGAGTTATGAGTTTAAGCTAAAGCAAGATTAAAACCACTATGTATCAAAACTATAAACAAAAATAGCATACAATAATGAAACTCCCCTTTAAATAAGCACTCCCCTTCAAGTGCTGGCCCAAAAATTCCCCCCCTTTTTGACCGGAATGGCCAAAGGGTAACTACTCCTGGTTGGTGTAGATACTGTCAAACTTGGCTGAGAGTACATCAAGTTGATCCTACATTGCTGTCATCCTTTCAGTATGTTGATTTTGAACCTCTCTGAGTCCATCAAGCCTCTCTAGGATGATCTGAAATGCATCAGGAGGTACAGCTGATGAAGTGGAAGCCCTGCTCCTCTTGGTTCTGCTTCTGGGTGTGGATGTCTGTCCTACAGTTTCTGCTTCAGTTTCCATAGGATCACCTTCTCCATGGTCACCCTCCTCTTCATCACCTGGAAGACGACTTTGTATCCTTGTGATGGTGAATTTGTTTATTGCTGACAATGGAGTTATGGGATCTGATGTCTTGAGGGATTACAACACCCTTTGCTCTGAAAATCCTCATCAGAAGGCTAGGAAAGATTAATTTTTGCCTAGAAGAGGTTTTAGTCTCATTCACAATGATGTCAAATATGTGAGAGCTGATGTCAATGATAATTTTCTCCTTGAGCTCCATAAGGAAGATCGCTCTAGCATTAGTAAGAGTAGTCATCTTCCTTATAGGATACAAATTGAAAATCATGATGGTGGTTAGACACCTCAAGTCAGCAGGAAAAGCATTAGTGTTGAGACATCTCCCTTCTTTAACCCCACCAATCCGAGTGTGGACAGTGTCTAAAGACAGCATCCTGTCTTTGTAGTTAGTGAACTCATAATCCTCTAAACCCTCAAGCCCTAGAACCTCATCAATGACATGAGCATCTATGGTGAACTCACAACCTCTGACCCAACAGTTCAGTTCATCCTCCTTTATAGCCACATTTGCATAGAACTCCCGTATTAAGGGCTCATAGACTGCAGGTAGATCACTCAACAACTTCTCCCATCCTCTGCCCTCAAAGCACTCTGGAATGAAGATGTCCTTCAAGTCATTTAAGTCCACAAATCTCTCCTGAATAATAGTTCCTTTCATGAAGGAATCTCTGTATCTCTTAAAGTGCTGAACAGACCTAAACAGGCTGTGGTCCATTTTCAGTCTTTTGTCTGCCTTCTTGGCAGGAGTCTTCCTCTTTGAAGGTGTGGGAGGCATCTGTAAACAATCAAAAGAGGCCACAACAAGAAAAAACACCATATGTGGAAATACTCATTGGTTAGTAACAACGTAGTAACAAAAAGAATAACAGAGTGACATGTCAACCCACAAACCAAGAACAGATGATAACCAGAGATGTATAGAACAAATCATACAAGTTCATTCAGAATAGATGCAGACTGGAACAAGCATTAAATAACTAAAAAAGGATAGTGTAATCCATTATCAGACAAATGAAGGCATATGTCACAGAAACAAGACATAATGAATATAAAGTGTGCAAGGTAAACCCCAAGGCAACAGCACACACAAGATATGGTAACACAAAACAGAGCAATGTATTCCACACAGTCAAAAAAAGGACATACATTTTGCAATCCAAAATTTCTCATTCAAAGAAAATCACAGAAAACCCAAAACCCATATACCCAATAGATATTAAAAAAAAAAAAAAAATCAAATATCAAAGCTCAGACCAAATACTATCACAATGTAGCAAATTCATGAAACTAAACATATTTAGTAACAAGAATAAACAACCCAAACAATCAAACCCAGCATTTTTAAGCAAAACCATGTTCGAACCCCCAAATCTCAAACCAGCAGAACAATTCACAGATTTAAAAAAAATATCACATAAATCATGAAATATGAAGTAAGATAGAGGAAGCCCATACCTTTTACTTGAAGATTTGAGAAGAAAGAGTGTAGAAATGGTGGATTTTCGAAGATTGAACACAGTGAGGTTCAAAGAGAGAAATGGGGAAGACAATGAACAGTCACAAAGTACAAGGGAATAACTGAAAAGTTTTTGAAAACTGACTTTAAAATGCAAAACACGCATTTTTCACAACTGGATCAAGTTGCCAGTAAGTCGCCAGGGTAAGCCGCAAGACACTGTGAAACCAAGATTCTTAAAAAATATTCTAAGTGTTTTTTGTGACTGGAAGATCTACCTGCGAAAGAGTCGCGATATGAGTCGCAAAAATCTCTGAGTAACCCTCACGATTGGACCCTCCACCCGTGAACAAGCCGCCACATAGAGCCGCGAAAATCACAAAAACTCAAAATTTGAAAAATTTTCTAAGTCTTTTTCATGACTAGGGCATTAACTCGCCAGTAAACCGCGAACAATCTTGGAACGGGCTCGCGACTGGGGCATGCGACTAGGCTAACCCGTGACTTAGCCGCCAAAACAGGGCAACACTGTTTTTGAAAATTTTGACATTTTTGTAAAAACAAAATACTTTCCAAAAACAACTAAAAACACTCAAAAATCTTTTTGTGATTGATCAACAAAAATTGAGTATGTGAAAACACATTTAAACAAGTACAATTACACAAATGAATATGGCATTCATTGAACATAGACTTGTGTGTTGTGTGTGAATATCAGAAATGAGATAGTCCTTAGTCCAAAGTGAAGCTTCAATGATCAATTCAATCAAGGCATACACAACTAGCACTAGATAATGTGACCTATTTCAATTATAGAAACATGCATATATGACCTCCCACATGAGCTTGGTAACAATTCTTTGAAGCTTTTCATTTGGCTCAATATTCAACATATCAATTGCACTTTTTGAACAAAGAAAATCTCATTGTGAGATTGATGCCTGAAAATTTTTATATTTCAGTAGATGAGATAGCCTTTGGCTTTTTGGGCATCATACATTTTATTTTGGTCGCTTTCCCTTTTTCCTGGTCGAATACTAGTATGTGTGACAGGCTTTGGCAGCTCTTTATCTCTTTTCATTTGGAGATTTATATTTAGAGAGCTCTTTTAAGAAAAAACAAAAAATAAATAGTGGGAAGATGTATAGGCTTGAGTCTATGCATGTCTCAAGATCAACAAAACCATTCACTAATCATTCATGACAAGGTTGAAGATCTATTTATAACAATCACATAGATTTCAAAATTTCTCCCACAATGATACGAGTGCATAGAAAACAAGCTAAGCTCGTAGATGCACAAAGCCATTAGTACAAAGGTACAAGGCAAAACATGCTTTGAGACAAAAACTCAACAATGTGAACAAACTTTTTGGGATTTTCTACTTTTAATGTGTTTTTGGATTTTTGACACGAAAGCAGTAAAAGATTGATCAAAACAGCAACATAAACAACAATGTAGAAACATTTGAAACAAAACAAACAAATAAGCCATAACGCAACTCAAACAAACTTTCCAAAAAGCATAATTATTACCAAAAAAAAAAAAAAAAAAGGTGGTACATTTAGAGATTGAGACCTATCCATCTCAAAGGGGGTCAGGGATCACACTTAGGTATTTAAACCACAACAAGTGTACCTGCTCTGATACCAATTGACAGTTCAAAATGGGTACAAAACACCCTTGAACGTTTAGACCCAAAATTACAAATTATCAATTCAAGCTTATTATCAAATAATTAATGTGCGGAATATGAACATAAGCTAATTTTAGAATTGTTGGGAAATTTAGATCCCGGTTGATAGAATTAACAAGTTTTAAATCCAAGTTGTTTATTAGATTTATTATGAATAAAACTTGTTAAAACAAACAAACATCAATATCATGTTAAAATCATGCAGCAAAAAAAAAGAAAAAAAGAAAAGATATGATGACCCAGGAAAACCAATGAAACAAATTAGTTTCACAGTAAAAAACCTGGGGGGAAACCTTCCCGAAAAGCAATCCACTATAGTAAAGAGAAGTTTTAGATCTAGTACAAAACCTTTGTCCCTAGACTCTACAATCTCCGTAGATGAACTCACAGCAGAAACCTTCTACCGCTTCAGAACCTTCAAACTCTTCAATATATGAACGCCACCCTTTTTGTTGCACGAATCCCAGTATATGATTAACTCCTTTGCACGAATCCTAGTACGTGACTCACTCACCAACTTGAGGAAGAAGAATGTTGGCTACAAAGTTCTTCACTTCATCAACAATGGAGATCAAGAAGCACTTGGTTACAAAACCCTAAGGCATAAAGATGCAGTAGCTTCTTTTTGAGAGAATAACGCATTGGTCACCTTTTGCATATGCTCTCCTTGTATTCTCTTACGTGATGACCTCTAAAATAAGCCTTATATAGGTCTAGGGTTGTGAGAAAAGAAACTCTACACAAATACAAAAGCCTGGCCTAAAATCAGATTCTGAAAATTCTGATTCCTGTAACCTCGATCGATCGGGAGGTGTCGAGATTTAAACCTCGATAGATAGCTAGGTGTCGAGGAGGTGTCGAGACGCTGTTGAGGGGACAGGAGCTTTCTCGATCGATCCACCAGCTGTCGAGAAGGTGTCGAGATTGCAATAAGAAACACCTTAAGAGCTCGATAGATAGCCAGCTGTCGAGAGGTGTCGAGAAGCTGTCGGGCTATCTACCTGCAGGTGTCGAGCTATCTGTCCAGCTTTAATGAACACCTTTTCTTCACTTGTTTCTTGGTCCAATCTTCATGGATTTAATACTAGACTTGAATAACATGTTTCTTGAAGTATTAAACACATCTTAGATCTACCAAATTACAAGTAAAGTGCATTTTGTCAAAGGATTAGCCAACTACATATAATATGTCCTTAACAAGAATTGATAACTAATCTAAGCCAAATATAAACACATCCACAACAGTAAATATAAGGCAAAGATAAAGGGAAGGAAGATGCAAACACACGGATAACACACGATGTGTTATCGAAGAGGAAACCAAAGCCGTCGGCGTAAAACCTCTCCGCCGCCCTACAAGCGGTAAATAATCCACTAAAGAATGTAGTTGGGATACATGAACAGCAGAAAACCCTCCAAGCCTAATCTACCCAAGTACCTAAGCCCTCCAAGCTTCTTGCTCCAACGAGGTTGCGCCAAACTTATTTCTTATTTAGCTTCCTGGATTCCGCTACTAGTCCATAACATCAACCAATGTGAATTGGTTCCTTCCTAACTGCTTCCCAACATCACCAAATAAAACTTCTCACGGATGTGGGCATGGTGAGAAAAGGATTTGGCCAAAAGCCTCTCAAGGATTTAACAATGGAGAGGGAGAATCAATCTTGTTTTTCTCTAGGGTTTCTCTCACAAAATTCTCTCTGGAAGCTCTACTCATTTGGTGGGTATAAGGGTCTATATAGTGGGGTGAGAAAGGAATGCGAAGAGTCAGTTTTTCCCAAATAAGGCTGGTTGGCGGCTTGGCCTCGCAACTGGTTTGAGTTGCGAGTTCAAGCTGCAAGCTAACAGCCTGGCTAGCCTGGGACTTTTGTCTTATAGTGCGATAGCTGGCGTGACCCTTCATCTCCTCGCATGCTTCTCACGTGTGCTGCAGTTCGCGGCTTGCCAGTCGCAAGTCAGCCACGAGTCCTAGCCGCGAAACTCTGCCTTCTTTCACATACTTGAGCTTTTCTTCACATCTTCTCACACACTACCCTTACAAGAATCCCACCTAAATATAGGGTTACGAAATGCTAAAATGCAAGCAAATTTGGCACGGAATAAAGCCGACAAGATGGTTGATTAAATTCAACCTTACAGAACTCGAGTACTAGTTAGAATTTGATTTCCCCAAACATGAGTACTAAAAAAGTAGTAAATTCCTACATATTTTCAAAACAGTGGTATATTCATATATATTTCTATGAACAGTGTTAGAAGGCCATTTTGGCCCATAAAACCCACTTTGATTTTGAAATTTGAATTGTATTTTCTTTTTTTTTTCTTTTTTTTTTTTAAATATTTACTATTTCTAGCACCTATAAAGCCACACAAAAACACACAGCAAAGTTATCCCAAAAAGAAAAAACACACACACACACACATACACACAAATAGAGCAAAGTGAAACCTAAAAAAAACCAACAGACTTAAATCAGAAAACATAGCAATAGTGAAACCTAGAAGAACCAACAGACCCAAAATCCCACTGTTACAAATTCAGAGAACAGATTAATAAAAGGGGTAAATTCCTTTCTCATTAAACTTTTTTTTTTTTTTTATAATCCTTTTCTCATTGTACTTGTTCATACATCATATATACATTTTCTTGTACACAATCTCACACACTAGAAATGCACATGAACTCAAATTCTAGAGCCTTTTTAGGTAACCCTAAATCAAAGAGAGGAAGTGAGAGACCCTTAGGGTTTGAAATTTTCGAATAGGGAGAGAGAAGTGAATTCGAGTTCGAGAGTGGCAAGTTTGTAGTAGAATAAGAGGAAACCACCACTGTTGGTGTTTGTGGCTTCAGCTTTTTAGGATCGGCGGATTAGAGAGGAGATTGAGACATTTGGGTCTGGGTTTGTGATGTAGAACAGACAGCACATGCCTTCTTGGAGCAGCAAGGGCGCAGGAAGTCACAACGCAAGATCAAAGGTGGGTGCTAGTAGGGGCCATCAAAGGTAACAGTGTCGGAATTGCATGAAATTTGGCAGGTTGAAGGGAAACGGCGTTCTGATCCAGATTCAACCATGAACGTCGCCAAATTTTAGGCAAATTCCTTTGTTAAGGCCCCGAAAACAATGTTTTTACTATTTATAGTAATATTTGTTTTTCCTTAATAACTTTTAGTTTAAAAGTCAGAATAAGGTCCCATCTGTTTTGGGATGACCCTTAAGGTCAGTAGTTTACGATTCTGCGTTTAACTCAATTTTTCCATTTTTAGTAAAATTTGGTAATTTTGTCAATTTTCTCTTCTGGTGGATTCCAGTTTTATCTCTTTGTGGATTCAGGGAACCCCCTTGTGGATTCGAGGTTTACTACCAGAAACTAACAGTTTAGTTTCTGTTTCATCAAGAGAGCATCGTGTGTGCTTCTCTTCAGGCTTCCGCGACATCAGTTGGTATTAGAGTCTTGATTTACCCTGGTCTGATGGCTAACCGGCGAGGCGGTGACCACCATAAAAATGACGGCGGTGACGACATCAATAACCCAGTCCTCACTAGGGCTGAGTTCCTTGATTTTCGTGATGAAAATCAACAATTTCGTGATTCTACCCAACAGACTCTGGACCAGATTCAAGCAGCACTTGCCACTTTGCTTAACCGAAACCCTAATCGCGTTGATGAAGAGTGACGTGATAACCGAGTGCGTGGCCCTCCCTATCGTGGTCCGAACCGGAATAGGCAGCAAGACTACAATAAAGAAAACAGTGAAGATGAGGAGTATGCAAAGAGAGTCCTTGGAAATCATCGTGGCCCCGCAAGGGATAATAGTCGCGATTATCAGGAGCAGAGGGACTATCGGATGAAAATAAAGTTACCATCTTTTAATGGTAATGTCTCCATTGAAGAGTATCTGGATTGGGTCAGTGAGGTTGAAAAGTTTTTCGACTATATGGGTACAGCAGAAGACAAACAGGTGTGTTTGGTGGCCTAAAAATTGAAGGGAGGAGCATCTGCCTGGTGGGATCGTGTTCAATTAAACTGTACTCGGGAACGAAAGCTTCCAATACGGTCATAGAGTAGGATGAAAAGGTTAATGGCAGATCGGTTCGTACCACCAGATTACCAGCAGGAGTTGTTCAAACAGTACCAGGATTGCAGGCAGGGTACTCGGACAGTTAATGAGTACATGGAGGAGTTTAACAGGTTGGCGAATCGTAATGATTTGGAGGAAACTGAAGATCAACGGATATCCAGATTTGTACATAGGTTACGATTTTCCATTCGAGATCAGGTATCCTTACAAACCCTATATACTTTGAATGAGGCTGTAACCTTATCCAAGAAAATAGAATTTCAGCATCTCAGGATAGGTTCGAAGTTTTCCAATCGCAGTTCGGAGTCCTCTAGTTCCATTGCCAACAAAGGTAAACAGCCCATGTTTACACCACGGTCACAACCTGTGGTTAGGGAGAATAGTGGTGTCAACCAATCCACAGTGGCAGTAGCAGGTTCCGTAGCCCAGCCAGTAGCGAATGCCAACCCCTATGCTAGACCAACTGGGAATAAGTGCTACAGGTGCGGAGAACCAGGACATCGATCTAGTACTTGCCCTAAGCGAGCCGTAATGAATCTGGTAGTGGCAGAAGAGGGTGAGGTAGAAGGTGAACAGGAGGGCGAAGAGGTGTATAATGATGCAGATCTGTATGCCTATGATCCCAATGAGGTCCAAGAGGATAAGGAAGGCGTGCCATTAGGGCAGTCTTTGGTGATTTAGAGGTTATTACTCACACCGAGGGTGGAATTTGGTGACCAGCGGAATGAGATCTTCCGAGCACGATGCACCGTCAATAAAAGGGTCTGTGATTTGATCATAGACAGTGGCAGTGTAGAAAACATTGCGTTGAAGAGTTTAGTTACCAAGCTGGGACTGAAAACAGAAAAGCATCCCTCCCCGTACAAGATAGGTTGGATCAAGAAAGGTACGGAAACTCTTGTTACTCAACAATGTCGTGTTACTTTTTCTATGGGTAAATATTATGTAGATGAAGTAGTTTGTGATGTTGTTGAAATGGATGCATGTCATTTAATATTGGGTAGACCTTGGCAGTATGATGTGGATGCTACTCATAAGTGTAAGGATAATGTGTATGTGTTTTTTAAGAATGGCAGAAAAATTGTCCTTGGTCCTATTAAGGAAGGCAGTAGACCTAAAGCTTCTAAAGTGGAGGGGAAGCCAGCACTCCTTATAGTGAACAATGAAGATGAGTTTGACAGGGATTGTAAGGAGTTGAAACAGGTATACGCTGTAGTAGTGGCAGATGGTGAGCCTAAGAAGGTTGCTGAGATACCGGAGGCGATTCAGCCATTGATCAAGGAGTTTGAAGAGTTTTTTCCAGAAGAGCTGCCTGCAGGTTTACCACCGATGCGTGACATCCAGCATTGCATTGATTTAGCTCCTGGAGCTAGTCTACCAAATCTGCCACATTACAGGATGAATACTCAAGAGGGTCAGATTCTACAGGGGCAGGTGGATGAGCTTTTGAGCAAGGGGCATATCAGGGAGAGTATGAGTCCATGTGCAGTACCGGCATTGTTAACACCAAAGAAGGATGGGAGCTAGCATATGTGTGTGGATAGTCGAGCCATCAACAAGATCACAGTCAGGTATCGATTTCCTATTCCACGACTAGATGACATGTTCGATATGCTGAATGGGTCCAAGTGTTACACTAAGCTGGATCTCAAGAGTGGGTATCATCAAATACGGATCCAACCTGGAGATGAGTGGAAGACGGCTTTTAAGACAAAGGAGGGGTTGTATGAGTGGATGGTAATGCCTTTCGGATTGTCTAATGCTCCCAGCACTTTCATGAGACTTATGAATCAGGTACTGAAACCATTTATTGGAAAGTTTGTGGTAGTTTATTTTGACAATATCTTGATTTACAGTAAGACAGAAGCAGCCTACTATAATCATGTGCGAGAAGTATTAGCAGTGTTGCCGGCCAATGAGTTGTATATCAACTTGAAGAAGTGTAGCTTCTTGACTGATAAGTTGCTGTTCTTAGGGTATATAGTCAATGCAGATGGGATTCATGTTGATGAGGATAAGGTTCGTGCAATCAGAGAGTGGCCAACCCCAATGACAGTGATAGGCGCTGTTCTTTCACAAGACAACAGACCAGTAGCATTCTTCAGTGAGAAAGTTTGTGAAGCTCGAAGTAAATGGTCAGCCTATGAACTAGAGTTCTTTGCTGTAGTACGGACTCTTAAGCATTGGGAGCACTACCTGATTTAGAGGGAGTTTGTATTATACATGGATCATCAAGCATTAAAGCACATCAACAGTCAAGTTAGCATTAACAGGATGCATGCTCGGTGGGTAGCTTATATACAGCGCTTTCATTTCACTCTGAAGCACAAGTCTGGTGTCACCAATAAGGTGGTTGATGCACTTAGCAGGCGAGCATCGTTGTTGACCACCCTACGTACTGAAGTTGTAGGGTTTGATTGCTTCAAGGAGCTGTACGAGAATGACGAGGATTTTGGTGATATTTGGGGTAAGTGTCAACAAACTCATACTGCTATCAATAGTATGTACATCCAGGATGGTTTCCTTTTTTGGGGTAACCAATTATGCATCCCTAAAAGTTCATTGAGGGAGCAGATTATTAGGGAGCTGCATGGTGGAGGTTTGGGTGGACATATGGGCAAAGATAAGACTATAGCACTGGTGGAAGAGAGGTATTATTGGCCACAACTCAAGAGGGATGTTGGCAATCATGTGAGGAAGTGTCCAATCTGCCAAACTGCTGAGGTACAATCTCAAAATACTAGTTTATATATGCCTTTGCCAGTTCCACAAGCACCATGGGAAGATCTGTCTATGGACTTTATACTGGGTCTTCCTCGAACCCAGCGAGGTATGGATTCTATTTTTGTTGTGGTTGACAGGTACTCCAAGATGTCCCATTTCATAGCATGTAAGAAGACTTCAAATGCTACTCGAGTGGCCAATCTTTTCTTTAAAGAAGTTGTGCGTTTGCATGAAGTGCCAAAGTCTATCACCTCTGACCGGGATACCAAGTTCATTAGTCACTTTTGGCGAAGTTTGTGGAAGCGTTTTGACACTTCCTTGAATTACAGCAGCACTAGTCATCCACAGACTGATGGCCAGACAGAAGTGGTTAATCGTACTTTGGGGAATCTGATTCGGTGTATCTCAGGTGAGAAGCCCAAACAGTGGGATCTTGCGTTGTCCCAAGCAGAGTTTGCATACAATAGCTCAGTCAATAGAAGCACTGGTAAGTCTCCATTTGCCATCGTCTACTGCGTGCCCCCAAAACACGCTTTGGACTTGGTACCTTTACCTGAGCTTCCAGGAGTGAGTCAAGCAGCAGAGAATATGGCTGACCGTATTCAGGCCATGCAAAAGGAGGTGAGGCAGAAACTGGAAGCTACAAATGCTAAGTACAAGGAGGCTGCTGATAAGAAGAGGCGTGAGAAGATCTTCAATGTTGGGGATTTAGTGCTGGTGTATCTTAGGAAGGAAAGATTTCCTGTTGGTACCTACAACAAATTGAAGGACAAGAAGTACGGGCCATTTCAGATTACTAAGAAGATCAACAACAATGCTTATGTGGTTGCTCTTCCTCCAGATATGAGCATTTCTTCTACCTTCAATGTTGCTGACTTATATGATTATCATCCTCCTGATGAACCGGATAATGGGAACTCGAGGTCGAGTTCTTTTCAAGTGGGGGGGACTGATGTAGAACAGACAGCACATGCCTTCTTGGAGCAGCAAGGGCGCAGGAAGTCACAACGCAAGATCAAAGGGGGGTGCTAGTAGGGGCCATCAGAGGTAACAGTGTCGGAATTGCATGAAATTTGACAGGTTGAAGGGAAACGGCGTTCTGATCCAGAACAACCATGAACATTGCCAAATTTTAGGCAAATTCCTTCGTTAAGGCCCCGAAAACAATATTTTTGCTATTTATAGTAATATTTGTTTTTCCTTAATAACTTTTAGTTTAAAAGTCAGAATAAGGTCTCGTCTATTTTAGGATGACCCTTAAGGTCAGTAGTTTATGATTCTACGTTTAACTCAATTTTGCCATTTTTGGTAAAATTCGGTAATTTTGTCACCTAATCGCTTAATTAGTGCAAATTAGGGTTTTAAACGTTTTTGCTCAGTATTTATATGTTTTGTAGCCGTCAGAGGCAAAGCAGACTATTATCAATAAACACAGACATTTTGTCAATTTTCTCTTCTAGTGGATTCCAGTTTTATCTCCTTGTGGATTTAGGGAAACCCCTCGTGGATTCGAGGTTTACTACTAGAAACTAACAGTTTAGTTTCTGTTTCATCAAGAGAGTATCGTGTGTGCTTCTCTTCAGGCTTCCGCGACATTAGTTTGAGAGATAGAAAGATAAGAAATCACCCCCACCGTTGGTGGTGGCGACAGTGGCCTGAGAGTTTTCAAAGAGAGAGGAGGGTTTGAGAATGTTCTAGAATAGGCTGGAGAACCCGGTTGGCCTAGAGTTTTTGGGCTAAGCCAAATCCCAGCCTACCCATTTCTTTTGTTTAGTAACTTAAGGCCCGACTCATAAGAAACATAAGAGGTAATTGCAGTTAACCCACTTGTGGTTTGGCCAATTTTAACTAGGCCACCTGTGGTTTAAAAAGTGTCACTTAATCCACCTGAGGTGCCCTCCGTTAGACATCCGTAACCCACCTCTCCCTTTTCACCATTAAAAATAGGAGTAAATGTGTCTTTTTCATTATATTTTATGTCTCTCTCCTCTTTTCTCTTCTTCTTCTTCTTCTTCACATAAAACATAAAAGAAAAATATCCAAAAGCAAGTCAAGATAAAATTTGTTTCATCATTTTTCATATACATAATTAGCACAAAGTTTTACGAAAAAGAGTAGACAAAGAAAAAAAAAAAAAAAAACCTCTCTCTTTCGCTAGGTTCTTTAGAAAAAACCCAGATTTGCAAGTAAAAAAAAAAAAACAAACAAACAACTAGCAATCTAGCAAATCCAACACCATAGGCAACTCACTGAACCATTAAATCATACCTTTACCAAACTATCACCTCCAACACCACCACCAGTATTAGCCACCACCCAAAACCCCAGACCGGGAAGCAAAAAAAAAAGAAACAAGAAAAACAAAATTGTGAGAAGAGGAAGCATTCAACTCACGAGATAGGAGCAGCGGCAAGCAGCAGAGCAACTTGATTGTCTAGATTAGCTGAGATCGAAGTAGCGGAGAGCGGTGGATCCGTGGATTCAAATTTTCTAGGGTTAATGGATTTGTGGGTTCGAATTTTCTGGGTTGGTTTAAATTTCCTTATGGTTGGTGGGTTCAAATTTTTTGGGTTTAATGGATTTGTGGGTTAATGGATTTGCGAGTGTAATGGATTTCTAGGTTGGTTTAGTTTTTCCTAGTGTTGGTTTTTAGGATTTGGCATATTTGATCTATCTATGGCTTCAAAAGAAGATGGAGAATCTTCTAGGTCCTTCCAATAAAATAAAAAAAATGGTTCCTTTTTGTTTTCCCTTGGTATCTGGGTTTGTAACCTAAACTGATATATATATATATATATATTTTATGACAAGATTTGATGTATATTGTTGGTAGTATATACATCAAGAGGGAACCAATTATTGTGTTGATTGAACAAGATTTGGGTCACAATATGGGATTTGGGTTTGAAGATTTGATTTCTAAGATGGTGAGAGAGAAGTCGTTCTTCAATATGTTGCTTCTAATTCTGTTTCTATTGTGGCTTATATAGTAAAAGAGATTTTTTAAGGGAAAGGGCAGAGGTGGGTAATGGGTGTTTAACGGAGGTCACATCAGGTGGGTTAAGTGATAACTTTTAAACCACGGGTGGACACTTTTAAAACAGGTCAAACCACAGATAGGTAAACTGCAATTTCCCCTAAACATAAAATCTCTCAAGCTAAAGCCCAAAATGCCATATAAAGAGCCTAACCCAAAATAAATAGAAACAAATTCACATGCTTAGCTTTTTTTTTTTTTTTTTTTTTTTGAATAAATTGTTTACATGTTGATGGGTATTTTGAAAAATATATTCTCCTTTCCTTCATCGTACTCTCCAATCTTTTGGAGCTTCATATTGGAGAGTGAGAAATAGGAAAAATAATAGGTCATTGTGACTTGAGACATTACATTAATTAATAAATAACTTACCAGTGGAATGACTACTTTACCCATGATTTAATTAGCTGTTTAGTTAGAATAAAATATATATTTTTGGGACAATTGGTCTTTTAAATTCTATCCTTTGTTGACACTTTATAATTTGTTATTGATTCAAGTAAAACGTATTGGAATGATGGTGTAGCTTGTAGGTTGCGTAGGTATTTTGGAGGCAAGTGTCCTCATGCTCTTTTTCTTGAGGTGATATCTCATGTAATGATGTAACATATGACCTACTTACATTAATTAACGTAGGGTACATATATGTGAATCGATAGTTTTTATTATTATTTTTAAATGTGAATATATATATATATATATATGTAGGAATAGTATGTGTTCTTTTTTCTTTTCTTTTTTAATTATTCGTAGATAGATGAAATATTTAAAAATTTTCCATTAAAAACACTAAAAAAATGTCAATTGAGTTATAAGGGTCACGACTATATAATAGCTATTTTTATATAATAATAATTATAATGATACTTCTTGTCTAAACACGTTCTTGGAGACTCATTGTTTTGTTTAAAAATAAAAACAATAAAGTACATATTATTAAATTCTATCTCTACTTTAGGAGATAGAAATTGAAAAAAAAAATGTAATTATTTTATAAGTTTGTAATTGTCAAAATAATGATGTTTTATAATTATAAAAATAGATCTCACTTTTCTAAAAATTGAAAAAAAAGGGATAAATTACATATTTGGTCCTTATCCTTTACATCGTATTTCAATTTAGTCTTTAACCTTTCAATTGTGTCAATTTGGTCTTTAATCTTTCAGTGTTGTGTCAGTTTAGTATTTGTAGTTATCTTTTAAATGAAAATTGTTGATGAGACAAACAGTCAAAATAAAAAATAAAAAAAATATTTTATTGTCACATTGATTGCCACCAAGACTAAAATGTCATCATAATTTAAAATTTAACCCCAAAAAAAAAAAAGACCAAGTGAGTAAATTTTTGGGATCAAAATCCCTAACTCACAAATGAAATTTGTTAAAACACATTTGGGATTGAAATCCCTAGTCCCACTAAGAGCACGAAGTGGTAGGTAGTCTCACACTAACAGTGACCCACTTAGTCTATACCGGGCTAGTGGCGAACTTAGCATCAACGGTGAGAAGATCGAGAGGTGGAGATTGATGAGTTTTGAGAAGATTTTGTAAAATCTCATATGGTGGGTGCAGACTTCTTCTGCAGCGAGTGAAGCTCATCAATAGTTTGAGTCTTAATAGGAGGCGCATTGTCATCGACTCATCGTTCCAAACTTGAAATATTTTATTTGCTCAAAAAAAAAAAAAAACTTGAAATATTTATGTTATTCTTGTCAACATATTTAACTGAATATCTTGACAAAAGAATAACAAAAATATTGTGGGATTGGCTCACGGTTTGGTAGCGTGAATCAAGCTTATTTGCTAGAAGTGTTAAATTAGTTTTAGTATTTATATATATATATATATATTTTTTTTTTTCATTTTGCTTTCTATCAGGTCTTTCGCTTAGGAGTGTAGTGGACAACTAATTAAGTCTTTGTTTTATCTTTCAAACATTGTGGAGTCCTTTTGATTTTTATCTAGAAATTAGAAAAAAATTTGGTTGTCAAAAATGGTGAAGCTTTGTTGTGGTTCAGGGTCAAAGAAACAAAAAGGCCCCAAAAAAAACATAAGTCAGAGAGAGAGGTTTCACCAAAGATTGTGAGCTTGAAATGAAAATGGAGAAAGAAAAGAAAAATGCTACTAGTAAATGAAACAGAAATATAAATAGATCTGGTGACCATCAATGAGTAGTGGCTTGAGCCTTGAGTCTTTAGAGAGAGAGAGAGAGAGAGAGAGAGAGAGAGAGGGGGGGAGAGGTTTCCACAAATTTTCAACGTGTAATTTTTTTAATATTTAATGAAGCCCACGTGGCAGGTTATGTGGTAAAAAATAATAATAATAATAAGACCAAATCATATTTTTCCATCCACCATTTGACATTTTTGACATAATATTAAAATGTTAGAGACTAAATTAATACATTTGAAAGGTTAGGAACTAAATTGACAAACAACATAAAAGTTAAGAACCAAATTCCAAATATATAGTTTACAAAATATATATATATATATATATATATATATCATTAATACCATCTGTAGGGACAGTTTTTGCTGGCCAAGGCCAAGGGAGTATGGATTCGGAACCACACGAGCCAAAACAATAATTTTGTAGAGAGTGGGTGAAAGGGCTAGGCTAATAATGAAAATAACAGTATTGAACGGCAACACCAATGGGAGGAGTTGAATTAATGTGCACTCGGACTAATATGAATACTCTGTCCGAAGAGATGTTTTCATTGATAATCTAAGGTTAAAATTCCTGGAGCTACAACATCTAATTATCCTTTTTTCTTCTCTTTCTCTCCTTCTATCAGAGGCACCTTCCCTTATATAGCATTGCCTTCTCCCATCTCCTCCGTCCACTTGTTCATATCCAGCGCCCACTTGAGTGTATGTCCCATCACCCCACTTTTGCCTATGTGAGTGGCGGTAGCTGAGAATGCATGTTCAGGGGTTATCCACATAAATGCGGCCAGGAAGGTAGGTGCCGTGCATTAAATGTGGTGGTTGAAGTATGCTCCTTGATATTTCTCTGTTCCGTTATTTCATGTGTGTCCGAGGTTCTCCCTCTAGACACTTGTCCAACAGATCATTTGAACCTCCCGTGCTCGTGTTGGGTCAACCTTTCGGATCCGAGGATGTTGGACTACTCGGGCACATGATTACCTCCTCGGATGGCACACGTGCTCGTCTCAAGGCATTCCCCTTTGACGTGGGCCTCTGACTGCAGGTCACCTCCTCGGACGAAGAGTGCTCCTCATTCAGGGCCTTGGGCCCAATAAGTTGGTTTGGGTTTTTCTCCCCCACACC
Source organism: Quercus suber (assembly GCF_002906115.3). Lineage (NCBI taxonomy): Eukaryota > Viridiplantae > Streptophyta > Magnoliopsida > Fagales > Fagaceae > Quercus > Quercus suber. The sequence goes on from NW_027070290.1 coordinate 205,223, forward strand.
ATCAAATATCATAATTAGTAGGTCATATGTTTTTTTTTTCCTTCATTTTAAATTATATCATATTCTATTATTATTTTGCCAACTATAATAAATGTAATAGATTTTTTTAAAAAAAATTTTTATTATTTTTTTTTTGGGTATAGTGGGGGTATGCACCATATGACAATGTGCATTTCATGCACACCAAGCTGGCACGAAACATATTTTGGATTCTTGAGTGTGCGAAATATGTTTATATATCAATCACTATGGCATAGATTTTTTTAAACACATATAGTATGTTCAAATCACACTTTTGTTGTCTTTCAGTTTTTCTATAAATAAAATGTTAAAGATTACAAATTTTTGCTAGAAAACTATTGAAATATTGGAGGAAATTAATAACAAGTGCAGCGCACATCAACATCTTTCCTTACTCAGAGGTTAACATGCAATTCAGTAAGTATACATTTGCAGAAATCATTTCTTTAAAAAAAAGAATTACCAGCAAAACTACACATTCTCCATGATCATCAGCTATTCATTGGCAGATCAATGAAAACTTGAAAAAATTGATCTTTACTTCAAAATAAAGCAATAGAGCAGTTGCTTGTTGATCTGCCTAAGGCTGTCCATCCAATCCGACGTCCCGACCCACCCGAAGGTTCCAACCGGATCCAACCGAAAACCGGCCGACCGATCAAGTCATCGGTCGGCAGCGGGTCATTTGTTCAAAAACCGACTTTGGTGGGTCAGTCTCGGTTTTTCTCCTAAAACCCGAAAAACCCGATCCGATCAATGTACTAAGAATTTCCAGTAAAAAATTTCTAGATTTCAGTAGAAATTTCCAGATTCGACGAGATTTTCTAGATTTTGGCCTCAAATTTCTAGATTCCAACTTCAAATTTTCAGATTCTGGCAACAAATTTTCATATTTCGGTGACTTATCAAGTAGATCTAGTGATATTTCATCCAAATCTAGTGAAATCTCATCGCATCTAGCGAGATCTCACTAGATCGGTATATCTCTGTCGGATTTGGCGTTTTTTCTCCTGAAATCAACTATTTTGGCCTAATTTTTCACTGTGGACGATTCCAACCAAACCGATCGTGTTTCTGGCGCAAAACCGACCGTACCGATCTGACTCCTCTGGTCGGCGGCAGGTCAAGATTTCTTCAACTCGATTCTATTGGGTTGGTCTCGGGTTGGGCACAAACCCGACCCGATTCGACCTATGGACACCCCTAGATCTACCCAATGAAAAATAATTCAAAATAATGTAAAATGGGTTATACGATTGCTTGAAAGGTCTACCACTGAGGCTGCCTCTGTGTCTGCCTCCACCTCCAACTTCGACTCTGACCTTGCCCCGTCCTCTGCCAGTGCCTCCTCTAGTAGTTTTGCCACCTCCACCTCCACCCTACCCCCTCCTTCTTCAGTGGTGCCTCCTTTAGTGGATCCTCCATAGCACTAGAATACTATACTGATATGTGCCATAATAAGACATTAATGGTATTCTATAATGAGTCCATTTTTCTAGTATTTTTCAAAAGCACTACACAATTACATAAAAATAAATAAATTAAATTCCTATTTATGTGAAACTTTTTAAGATTTCTTGTATAGCTTGGAGCCTTATCATTCAAATGATATTTTATTATTCTATGTGCTTCTCTTTATCTTTTTCTGGTTTTTCTAAGCTTATGATTGAACATAGAAGACATTTCTAATTAGATATAAGTTTGCTTTTTTAATGCAAGAATATAGTTGGCTATATTGTAATTTTCTCACTGCTTTGTTTTATTTATTTTTTAGTTTCCTTTTGTAACCATAAAAGCATTACTTTTTTTAGTTCTTTATTTTGAATAGAAAAACAATGATTAATCTAAACCTCAATTTTTCCATAATGAACACCCCTTTCCAATTAATTGATACAAACAAAAGAAAACCAAGAAGAGAGAGAGAGAGAGAGAGATCCAACTATAATATTGGGCTATTTTTCCGTAATGAACACTTCTTTTCCACTTAATTGATATAAACAAAAGAAAATCAAGAAGAGAGAGAGAGAGAGAGAGACTTATCCAACTATAATATTAGGCTGGAGAATAATAATTTAAAGAGAGAGATTATCTACATATATAACATTGAAACAATGTCATCTATGACAACTATAAGAAGTTTAAAGGTCACTATTACGTGCCTTTGGTGTAGTGATCACTCCAATAGTTTAAGTGCTTGTGGGGCGTGGAGGGCAAAGGACGGGATTCAAGTCTCCAAGAATGAGCTTCACACGTATATACACTTGGATTAAGTTAGAGTAGAATTTCTATCTTGTATTAAAAAAAAAAAAAAATTTAAAGGCCAATGAATGAATTAGGTAAATTGATCCAAGCATCCGTGCTCAAGGGTTAGGCAATAAAAAAAAAGGAAGTAATCGGTAAAAATAAATTATTAGAGCAATTTAAGGGTCATTTGGGCAAAACCTTCGTGTGTCTATATATATATATATATATAAATTTGACACACACACACACCTCTCTCTCGCTGTCTTTCTCAATGAGTCTTTGCTTTGCTCTTTCCCTTGTATAAAAAAGGTCATTTGCCACACCTATAAGAAATTTGAAGGCGATGATTTAGATAAATTGACCCAAACATTCGTGATCAAGGATAAAGACAAATTAGTAAACATAAATAATACAAATTAGGAGTAGACGTTATAGGTTAAAACTTTCTCAATTACAAAAACTTTAACACAAACCTTAGAAACTTTTATTTACACTCTAAATTGCACTGGGCAGAAATTATATGGAATAATAAAATTGAATATCACCCACTAATTAAAATTTTTACACATCAAGATTAACTTGGAGTACACCAATACAAACACAAAAATTTAAAAACATTGGAATCAACCTCAAAATAATAACCACCATTTCGAAGCAATTTAAAAAGAATCAATATTTGGCATAAATTCTATATACATAGAGAGCAAGTTGTGAAACGAAAAGCAGTAAAATAAATAGGAGAATAAGATTAGAGAGAGAAGAGAATGGTACCTCTAATAGAGATGAAACTGAATATCATCCACAAATCAAAATCTAAACATTCGAAACACATTAAGATTAATATGGACTATACCAATCCGAACGCAAAAATATAAAACTGATGCATTAATCTCAAAATAATACTAACAATCATTTTTAAGCAATTCAAAAAATTAATAGTTGTTATAAATTATATATATATATATATATAGACAATTAATAATCTGTAGAATGAACCATTGTAAAACCAATAATCTGTAGAATGAAATGGAATTAAAAAATAAAATAAAAATCAGAGAATAAGAGGAGATAGTGTAAATTAAAAACATAAATGTAAAGCTGAAACCTAACGCAATTTTTGAGCTAGCTGCTAAAGAGTGAGAAAGAGAGAACATATTTAAATATGAAAATATGAAGATGGGAAAAAATTATTACCAATAAGTTGGAGGTGTGGAAGGTGATGAAAAGGTTGGGGAGGAGGAATAGACATTATATGTTTAAGTAATTGAAACAAATGTAATTACAAGATTGTAATTGTCAAAATAAAGATATTTTAAAATTATAAAAATAAGTCTCACTCTTCTTAAAAAAAAAGTATCATTAATACCCAAAATAAATATAAAGATATATATATTATAATATGTATGTGTATATATACACACACACACATATACATATAAGCATTAGGAAATTTCCATATACATTTTCATAAAAATCTTTTGGTTTTTTTTTTTCTAATTATTATACGTTTAATTATGGACCCAAAATAAAAAAATATTAACTCTTTTGCTATAGGTGTATAGATTTAAATTAGATGGATGTATATTATAAAGTTAGTCCCTATCTTTTACATCATTTATCAATTTGATCCCTAACCTTTCAATTGTGTCAATTTAATCTCTAACCTTTTTAATATCATGTTAATTTGGTTCCTACTATTATTCAATATTAGATGAAAAAAATCTGATCGGAATAATAAAAATTAATTTTAGTCCACGTCAGATGAAAAAACCCCTAAAATTCACATTCACATGCGAGACTGAACATCATTATTCATAACTTAAGAGAAATGATATGTCTACAACAATTTTACAATATTTTTACAACAAATCCTAAGTAGCAGTTTTACTGGTGTTATTTGGGGCAAAAAGTAATCTTAGTGTTAGTTTAAATTTGAACCAATAACAACTAACACCTGTGATTTGTTGTAAAATTGTTGTAGACGTAACATCTCTCTAAACTTAATAGAACAAACCTGTATTTCACCCAGTGACCCATCTTTATTTTTCCAAAAGTGTAAAACCAAAGTTGCTGGAATTCTAAACCACCTCTAGTTTGTGCCTTTTTTACCGAATAAAACTTAGAAATTGAATGCATTCGGACTCACATAGGAAGACTAAAATGATTGAATTCTATGCTAATTTACTGCAGTGATTCCCAATAGGCGTATGGAAATGTCAAGGATGATTGGATGCTTAGGTAACATCTCCATAATGTGAAAAAAGTATGACTGGGCATTCCAAATGAAGAAAAACAATAGAGGGGTAACAATAATAAAGAAAAGTCTCGCCAACAGCCACCAAACCCACAAGAGAGAGAAAGAGAGAAATCGTGAAATAGGGATTATTTTACAACTTCAGATCTTGAGGTTTATGAGCGTAAGGATGAGGGGAGAAGAGATGGAGATGTGGACTAACAAGTGAGAGTAAGATTTAGAGATTTTATTACTGTATTTTACAAATTTTAGATTGTTTTAGAGAAGGGTAATCTGGGTCTGGATTCTTAAAAAATAAAAATAAATAAATAAAATCACAAATGCAAATTTTGGGTTTTTTTTTTTTTTTTTTTTTTTTTAAGAAAAAAAAAATCTAAAGTGGTGGTATAGTTGGCAATTGATGTGACATAAAAAATAATTTTTTTTTTTTTTTTGAAGAGAAAAAATAATTTTTTATTATTCTGTTTGATATATTAAACTTTTCCATCTAATTAAAAGAAAACAGGATGGACCAAATTAACACAACTCTGAAAAGATTAGAGATCAAATTAACACAATTGAAAGGTTAATGACCAAATTGAGAAATTATGTAAATGATAGGGACTAATTTTGTAATTTACCCTTAGATGTATTCAAAAAGTGTGGAAAAAAAAACCAATTAAATGAGACATTTAAGGGTCATATTTAATTGTCCTAATTTAAGAGCATATTTTTTCTTTCTATTTAATACCTACGCATGGCAAACATATTGACATGTACAAATAATTTTTTGACACATGATGTTGTTTGCCTATATAATACTAACTAAATGTAGGAAGTTGCCACATATTATTGCAATATGCTTTGAAATAAATACATGTCATCGTAGAATGCATCTACTTGTTTGGAGAACCAACTTTTATAAAATCCTAGTCATAGTCCCACCACGCGATGCGTGAAAATATATAATTATTTTGTAATGTGGAATAATGTATACTTTATTTTCTAAAATTTATTGAAGATAATTTGTTGTCCTTATAAATTAAACTACTTCTAAAAGTATTTTCCATCTTGCTATCTCTACAAATATATTATTCTATTATGTTAGCTTTTTATTTTTTTATTATTTTTATTTTTTGAGAAACTTGAGTGTGTTTGATTGACATTATTCTTTTTGGAAGTGGTCTATATTTTTCAAACTTTTGGTATAGTGTGTTATGTTTTCCTATTTTTTGGCTACAACCAAAATTTTTAAGTTACAAAATAATGGTTCAAATTTCTCACTCTTAAAGAAATTATCATAATAATCAAATCTCATCACAAATTTAGAATTGATATTACTCAAATAATTGAAAGACACATTCAAAGACATAGATGTGTAGATTGTATTTTGATATAAAGTCTCAAATTCTCACTTTTAAAATATCTAAAAAATGTATAGTTGTAATTATCCAAGACATGATACATAATTGAATGACATTATATCATTATATGTTATATAATGCCATAGGATAACATCTACCGATTGAAGAGAAGAAAAGAAAAAAGGTAACAAATTTAAACATAACCAAATTGCATCAAACCAAATTAGAGTTCAACACAAAATTCATCAAAGATACAATAAAGAATTAAAAATCCACCAAAAGAATATATATATATATATATATAGAGAGAGAGAGAGAGAGAGAGAGAGAGAGAGAGAGAGAGAATATTTACTTTTTGTGTGGGCAAAATATGGACTAAATAAAAAAGAAAATAGCAAATTTATTATAGTAAATAAAATTGGGAGAAGAAGAGTCTAAATAAAAGGAAGACGAGAGAGAGAGAGAGAGAGAGAGAGGAAGAGAGAGAGAGAGAGAGAGAGAGAGAGAGAGAGAGAGGGTATTTACATTTTGTGTGGGAAAATATGAACAGAGTAAAAAAGAAAATAGCAAATTTTTATAGTAAATAAAATTGAGAGAAGAAGAGTCCAAATAAAAGGAAGATGAAGGGATGAAAGAGTTGTCAAGGTAAGGTATAGAGTAGTGGGGATATAAAAATATAAAAGTGAATGGAAAATGTTGGAAGAAGTGTAGTTATAAGGTGAGAGAAAGTGTAAGAACTAGGTGAATGATGTGGTGCAATAGAAGTGTAACAACAATAAATGCTACCTTTCAGTAATGCTACTTTTCAGCTTTTAGATATATATAGATTATAGATTGATATAGTTTTTTTTTAAAATAGAGTTTCAACCTGTGATGTCTACTTTGGATTATTGTGCTCTTTATCATTAGATCAAAATACTAATAAGTTTTTTATGTAGGCAAGAATTGAACCCTAGATCTCATATTTAATCGTTAGAAACTTTTTCCGTTGAGGTAATTAGAACCCACTAGATTGATATAGATTGATTATGTATACACAAACAAATTTTATATAAAAATTATTTCTTTCTTTGTCATTGTGTTTGAACCTCCAAGCATTTTTTAAAAGAAAAGCTAGAGATGTGTAATCAAGAGACTTTTGTCCCTTCTTCAGAATTGATTTATCATCTTCAAGACCAATTTGGCATCTCCTATTAGAGCGTCCATATTCAATCTCATCTTAAAGCTATGAAGTCATGCATGACATCCTCCTTCCACTTTAATTTAAACAACTGATCTCAAAATTGACATGGTCTGTCAAATAATGACTTCACAGTACTTTCCCAATCACTTTTTTTTGGTTGCATATCTTCTAAATTCTCATGCTTTTGTTCTGAAGAAGTGGGACATTAGAAGCGAATGACCCAAGGTGATCAGAAATTCCTGCAGTATCCTCCACCCTCTTCTCTTCTTGGGCTTTTCCCCATATCACAGAATAAAACCCAGTAGCTATTACAGCCGCTCCAACCACACTGCAGAACAAACATTACATGTTATTGAATCATGATGTAATTATTCTCTTAGAAAATGTTAAAGCCATAGTAACGTGTAATGACCTAAGGAAAAATTCTAGCCAAATTTGTTAATAAAATTTGAATCAACTAAATATATGCCCGATGTGAGACTAGGTATACAGCTACATAAAAATACACATTTTCAATTATTAAACATATGAAACATTTCCCATATTATATTTGTACAAAAATACTTCAACTTTACTAAACTTTAATTTTTTATTATCAAGAGTATATTGCTTATTTTTTTTAAAATGTATCATTATTATATATCAAAATTAAATTATGAAAATTAATATTTAGTTCTTTGTTTTATTATTTATATTAAACGTCAACGTTTTCATGTTTCTATTATAATCTTGAAATTTTTTTCTCTATTTACAGTTTTTTCATTTCAATTTTTTACCCGTACTTTTGCAATTTACTTTTAAAAATCTTGAGTTGAATGAAACACATAAACATTTTGTACCGTACATATATTATCCAGTACATTACTAACTATTGTTAAAACTACTAACAATTTTTTTTTTTTTTGTAAAAAACTTATATAGTGACATAACAATAAATATAATTTGTGCCACTTCAATAACATAATAAATACTAGCCTCATCGCACACGTGAAGTGAGGCTTTTTTTTTTTTTTTTTAAAGTGTCATAATTTTTTATTTATTCCAATTTAAGGTTTACACATTTTCTCATTAATATTACGCATTTAAAATTTATAATTAGATAAAGCACTTTGAAAATCAATCGAAGAGTAAAAACAAAAAAAAAACAAAAATCAATAAAAGAGTAGCCGTATTTCTTAGACAATGTTTTAGTGAGAGTTAGAGTTATATTTTTACTGAATTATCCTTTAATTTTGTCTCTACTTAAACATAGGAGTATAGCGGTATTTTTAAATAAAAAAATAATAATCCTAAATAGGGAAAACCTCTTAAATAGTAGTATAGATAGTTCTGAATTACCTTTTTGTGATTATTGTAATACATTAGATTATAGGGCTTTCGTATATTGCTTTTAAGGACACCTTTTTTTGTGACCGGTAATACAATAGTTTATAGGGCTTGTGTATTTCGCTTTTAAGGATTTCATGATCATTGATCCAAACGCCTAAAAGTTAAGTCCTTTGAAGAACTGACAATTCTAAACATACCCATCTAAGAAATGACAAACAGATTTGAGTATAATACCTTCCAAGATAAAGAGTATCCCCAAGAAAAGCAACCCCCATGACAAGTGCAATGACAATTCCAAGGGGCTTAAACAATGAGACATAAACAGGCCCCTTCTTGTTACATGCCCATGTGTGAACAACACTTCGAATTGCTATCCCAAAGAATTTTTTGTGACCGGTAATACAATAGTTTATAGGGCTTGTGTATTTCGCTTTTAAGGATTTCATGATCATTGATCCAAACGCCTAAAAGTTAAGTCCTTTGAAGAACTGACAATTCTAAACATACCCATCTAAGAAATGACAAACAGATTTGAGTATAATACCTTCCAAGATAAAGAGTATCCCCAAGAAAAGCAACCCCCATGACAAGTGCAATGACAATTCCAAGGGGCTTAAACAATGAGACATAAACAGGCCCCTTCTTGTTACATGCCCATGTGTGAACAACACTTCGAATTGCTATCCCAAAGAGTGCCTATAGAGATAGAGGAACAAGCAAGGTCATTACAAACTTAGAAATGAAGTGGAAAGAAAGAGCAAAACTTTAGTTCTAGAGCAAAGTTTGGGACTTCTCTATGCTCTTACCGAGTACCCTATAGCTATCAACTCAATATCAGGCCTTAGTCGCCAAGCATTCGGGTCTTTCTCTGCAACCAAAGAGACTGTGGCAATTTGGATGGTCACAATAATGCAACAAATGAGTGTTTGCATCAGCACTGCAGGGTATTCCTTCATGATCCAGGTCTTTGTATATGAAAAAACAAAAAAAGTTTCAATTTTCAGGGTTTTTGTTTATTTTTAATGAGACATAATGGCTGCAAGGATTTTACCTGAACAATTAACAAAAGTGCAAAACAAAAGCATGCAGCTACTAGGAGAAGGCCTCCAATGAGCCAGTTAGATTGCGCTGATGCATGAAGCTCATAATGTAAATTATGTGGTGATGCAGCAAATGTGATTGGCGGTCCTTTGTACAATGTCACCATTAATGCCCCCGCAATTGAGACCATGGTACCAATAGACTTGGCCAGGCTGCTTCTGAGTCTAAAGTCTAGCTTTTCCATTCTAAAATCACATTTGATTCAATTCTTAAATAAGTTTGCAAAAGAAAATTGAGAATTTCAATATTATATCTTATGTTTGAAGCATTTTATAGTTAATTTGGATATCTGTTGCATAGTTTGGTATATAGCAACTACAAAGCTTTCCGCTTGGTTGCTGTGTCAGTTTGGATTAGCTTTTTGCTTAAAGTTGGCTTGTTTATAATCTAAAAGTTGACAAAATTATAGTTGTACCTAGACAAGTGAATCTTAACAACTAACCTACAAGTATTTTCGCAAGAGTAAATATCAGATACTCATGGAATATAGATAACATGGTACTTCACAGTTCACACCAATAAATTCAAAACAGCTAAGACTAGAATGAACTTTCTCATATTAATTTATAAGCTTATGTTATATTTTTATATTAAATGAATTGCATTTATTGGTATGAATACTCTTGAACATCTAATAATTTTTCTAATATATAAAAAATATAGGAGACTAACCGGGATAAGATGTCAAGAATGAAAGTAAATGCTGGAGTTAGATCAGTCATGGCTGAGGCTAAAGTGGGAGAGCTGTACCCTATCCCAAAATACATAAACGACTGCACACAGCAACTAAAAAAAAAAACCACATTTCAAAGTCACATGAATGCGCACATAGGCACACATGCATATATGTACCTATCATATCAGTATGTCACCAGCCTCAGCATATTAAAAGAGTATACCTGAGCACACCAAGGAGGAACATTCTACAAAAGACGGAGAATGTAAGTCGAGGACAAGTTCTTTTTCTGTAAATCAAATGGAGTAACTAGAGGATTCAGGGTCTCAAAAAAGCCCTGGTAATTGTTAGAATTGATGAATTATTACAAAAAAGATGATTAACCATGTATAAAAGTGAACCTGTAAAAGATGAGAGATGATGAAAGAAGGAACAAGATAGCGAGGGCGTTAGAGTACACAATGAAAACAAAGTTACTCATCCCTTTTCTCATGGCTGCTTTGCTTAGAGTTGTTAAGCCCACCTCAAAGAACTCTACCGCCACCATTATTGCTGTCACACCTAAACTCCACATTCTCTTTTTTCTGTGTGTTTTTCTCATGAACAGTAACACTTACAAACACTCAATAGGATGGTTGGGATAATGTGTGGTGATAGGGAAAGAGCACCCAGCAATTATTCAATACTTATAATATATGCTAACTAACAGGGGCCACTGTTCCACCATCACATGACATTTGGAGAAAAAATATGATATTCTGTGGGATGTGCTTCTGTATTTTTCTTAGATTTTTCTTTTGTGTGGGTAACGTGTGAAGGAAAACCCTCCGGCTTATGCTGCATTAATAAATAACATCCAAAAGTAATAAATATCTTTGTTTTTTCAATGTCACAATTGTAATGTGCCCCACTTCCATAGAACCTAACTTCTTGGTCTTATTGAAATCATTTCTTATTCTGGGCTTTAATGGGAACAAGACATTTCAGCTACCAGCCTTGAAGGCACCAATCAAATAAGAAATTGAATACTTTCTTGAACTCAAATTTGGTAAGATAAGGTTGATTTATTTGATTAATGTTGCTTATTTGTGACATATTAACCAATAATTTTTACTCTTTAATTTTCCTATGGATTACCATTTCTAGTTCTTGTACACTTAGATCATGAAAGTTCCATGAAATCAAAATAAATTCACCTCAAACAGATAACCCAGCAGTAAAGTTATGCTCTTTCAACATATGGCTGAAATTGAGACTTTTTATGACCTACGACAAAATTTACAGTATTGGTAACTCATTCCAAAACAAGGCATTACCAAAAGCATTTATTAAGTCAGACTTATAAAGCTGTGGAGGTCATTTTAGGCGTCTCAAAAAGACTATATCAAAGCTCTTGATATTTTAAGAAATTCATCAAATTTCATTTTAAACTTTCCATTATAGATAAATATATACACATGGTTGTTGATTGTATCTTTCACCACACTTCAACAACTTCAGTGAAAAAACATCAAACCAAAGCTATAGCTGGTTTTTAATTTATTGTGCAAATGTCCTAGATATCCAAGCCTTTGTTTTCCAAAAGAGGAACTTTAGCAGAAGATGACTCAAAGCTACAAATTCCTCTGTTTTCAATGATCTTCTCTTCCTGTGCTTGCCCCCATATCACAGCATAAAACCCAAGAGCTATTACAGTTGCTCCTATCAAACTGCATAGCAATAAAATTGAATCATAATCATAATAGTCCTTAATATTCCAGGACAGTAGCATAGCTTCACAGAATTACTATATTGAGATAAAAGAATTATACCTTCCAAGATAGAGAGTATCCCCAAGAAAAGTAACACCCATTACAAGTGCAATGACCATCCCTAGAGGACTAAATAATGCAACAAAGACAGGACCCTTCTTGCGACATGCCCATGTAGCAACAACATTTCGTGCAGCTACCAGGAAAACGGCCTACAAACAAGTTATTGGAAAACCAAAGGGTAAGCTATAATGAGTGACAAGATACAACAACAACTACCAAGTTTGAGTCCCAAAATTTTGGGATCTACGTGACAGAATGACAAGCCTAAAGTAAAGCATATCGCCTTCATCATGCTTACCGAATAGCCTATAGCTATCAACTCCATATTAGACCTCAATCTCCAAACTTTTGGGTCTTTCTCTGCAACTAGAGCCACCAAGGCAGATTGGAAGGTCGCAAAAAAGCTAGCAATAAGTGTTACAATCAACTCTGCAGGATACTCTCTAATAATCCAGGTCTAGATATGTACATTTGAAAAAAAGGGGAAAAAAAATTCGAGTCAATTTTCTGAGATATAATGTCTGCAACATGTACAGTAAGACGGGACTACAATGTTTAAACCAGTTTTACCTGGACAATAAACAATATTGAAAGACATAAGCTACCAACGGCAAGGAGAAAGCCTCCAAGGACCCAATTTGATTGCAGTGACAGAAGAACCTCACTGGGTTGACCATTGGATGACAAAGCATTTATGATAGGCAGGCCTTTGTACAAAGTCACAATTAATGCACCTATAATGGATACCATGGTGCCAATACACTTAGCAAGACTGCTTTGGGTTCTCAAGTCCAGCTTTTCCATCCTACAACCACCATTTCATTCAAGTTTTATTATTCACATCTTTTGAAAGAGTTTTAACGTTTTAGTTCATCCACTATGGTAATATATCTTAGTGTACAGAGGTTATTCTCCATATCAGCCTTTTGATCTCCATGTTAAAGTTAGTTCACCTGTGCCTACATATCAGTGACGCTTTCTATATTTCAATTCTCAATACTAAAGATTGTGGAAAACACCCAAAACTGAACAACAGTAAGAACTGCAAAAACACAAAGTTTAACTTGATTCAACTAAATTGCCCTTGTCTGCAACAAATCCATTATCAATAATATAAATTATAAATTTTCAAATTTAACTCTCAAACTTAAGAACAACTAGCATAAACGCATGATTAAACTGTCTTCCAATTCTGACGCAATAAAAAACTATACTATCACCTTTTATTAATATGGATTTATCTTTTTAATTTTCTTCTTACACCAATCTGGGATTTCAATCTTATGTAGGAACTATTATGCCTCATAGGGAGGACTTAACAAATCTCTACTTCATAAGCAGGTGTCTTGACTAGTACTCATCAAACACCTTAATTTTTATTGTAGCTATTCTCATAAGTCATACCTCTATGTTGCGCATCAGTATATACTGTAACAGAACCTTCAAATAAGTCCTGTAAATATCAAACTAATCTCATATCACATATGTGAAATGAGGGGGTAAATCCAAATCCATGAAGTTTCATCAAAACCAAACATTTAGTAACATAAAAAGTGTCACCGTCATCATTATCCTCTCCACATGCTACAACAATCATGCATCCACAGAGTTCAACTACTAATTAGTTTTAAACTCCTTCAAATGTTTGAATGATTGATGATTTCTCATCTCATGATAGAAATGGCATTCCCTGTCATGTCATTGATATCCTTTCTTGATCTAGACTTTGAATATGATTTCCTCTATTAAAATTTTTCACACTTGACATACTCCTATCATAATTTAATTTAGACATTAAGTCTTTAACACAAATGCTCCAAGTTCAAAATTATTCTCTTTTGGGCCAACAGTGCAGGTGTATTAAACAAAAGTGGAAGCGAGATTAACAATAGCAAGCACCACATGACAAAGTTTAATGCCTGGGGGCCAAATTACTTAGGTACAAACAAAATCACCATCAATAATATGGATGACAAATTTCAACTCTAACTTTCAAACTTTACACACACTACCCGGGACATCCAGTAGTATTTTTACATTAACTTACAAGTTACGACAGCACAAAATTTTATCTTTCAACTCTCACATAGTATCAAAAACTATTGAGATTACCATTCCTAATTTCCTATATGTTCTTCTCTTCTTTACTAATGTGTGGGATTACCAGCTGTTAAATGAAAATTACTACACTACCTTATTTTTATTTTTATCAATCAAGGAAAAAAAACTTTTAAACTTACCATCTAACTCAACACTAATTGTAAACACCAATAATTAACTTTAGAAGAGTATATTTTAGAATCCTAAATATTCATATTGGAAATCCAAAGGATAGTTTTGACTCTGGTATCAACATTGTCAAATAAAAATATTTGTTCCAATGTGTGCATTGTTCTATAATCCACCAATCACGGTATGTGACACATCTCTTTTTTTTTTTTTTTTTTTTTTTTAAATTAGACATATGACATACTATATTTATACAATATAAAGTGGAACAATTTTATTGGGACATTTTTTGTTGGTCTCCAAAATTTTTGGAGGTGAAAAATACCAGGCAAAATCCAGTTATATTCACCATCACACATGACATATGAAATTGTGGGAAAGTATCTGAGTCTATTAATGCTAAAAACAAAAGTATCCCCATTTTTTGGGTTAATAACAGAAATGAACCAGCCCAAATTCAGGTGGCATATTCTAATGGTAAATGCCACTGGTGAGCGAGGCTTTAAGTCATTGAGCACTTTGAACAGAGAGGAGACCCACCTGGAGATGATGGCAAGTATGAAAGTAAAAGCTGGAGTCAGATCAACCATTGCTGAGGCCAAAGTTGGAGAGCTGTACCCTATCCAGTAAACATGAAGCTCTGCACACAGCAACTATAAAACCCACCAAAAATCATGATTGATTATAGATAAGTGTAAGCTTGTACACATATTTTCTTAGAAACCCATTTATAGTACCAAAAACAAAAATGGAAACCCATTTATATCTTATCACTATAATTTAAATAAAACAAGAAAAGAACCTTAGCAGCCAAGAAGAAAGATTCTACAGACTAATGAAACTGTCAGTGGAGGAAGACTTCTTTTTCTGCAAATTAACCAAAGTGATGAGAAAAAAGAAGTTATGTAGAAAGTATGGCAAGGTTGTTGTTGAATTGAACAGTTGGAGCAGATGAATATGAAAACCTGTAAAAGATGAAGGAAGCTAGAAGAAGAACGAAGATGGCGAGGCAATTTGAGTAAACCACAAAAACAAAGTTACTCATCCCTTTACTCATGGCTGCTTTTAGCATAGTGTTGAAGCCCACCTCAAGGAACTGGACTGCCACCATGGCTGCTGTTACTCCCAAGCCCTTCATCTCTCTCTCTCTCTCCCTCCCTCCCTTTGTGCTACTGTTCGTGCACGGTGTTTAAAGGTCAAAGCCTCCTCCCTCAATGGTTTTTTTTTTTTTTTTTTTTTTTTTTCTTGGGGTAAATACATGAACCACTCGAGGTTTGGGTTAATATCATGTACTACCAAACTTTTTGAAAAATATCAAATTTGTTTCCAAATATAAATGAGGTAATACATGAACCACACGAGATTTGGGTTAATATTGTGAGGAAAATGAGTTTTTACTCGTATTAAATATTAGTATTGATACACCATGTTGAATATAATAACATACGAGAGTTACTTGGTTCAGCTTAACGGCATACATCCAGAAATCCTAAAGGACTACATCAATAATATATTATAATGTAATACAAATCTTGTGTTACAATAAATCATAACATGTGTATATATAGTAGACTAAACTTTAGACTAATAGACTTCTAGTACAACTAGGAGACTTGGCTTGCACATAAAATAGAATTAGGCTTAACCCTATACTAATGGGCTAATATATCTCTAACACCTCCTCTCAAACTCAAGATGGAGGCTTGATGAAATCTTGAGATTTAATAAGGTTGAGAAGATCTCTTGAATGAAGTTTGGCTCTGCGACGATAGTTTGATGAAGGCAATGGTCTTGCAGTGTTGATGCTGTAACACTCCGACCCAACTTTATAGTTAAACTATGTGTTTGAGTGGCTAATTATTATTTTAAGCCACTTTATTTCTATAATTAATAGAAGAGTATTTAATAAATATATTATTTTACAATGTCATTGAATAAGAATTGTAAAGATTATAAACAATTGAATGGCTAATCGTATTATGAATTTAGTATGTATAAACTATATTAAGTGTTTAAGTTATTAAATACATAGTTGGTGTTTAATTAAGTGTTTAAGATAAGAGTTTATATGCAAAGTTATTTTATAGTTTGGGCCGTTATAGAATATAAGCTTATAAGGGATGGTGGAAAGTAAATTTTAAAAGGTTGTAAGGTGAGTCATCAACTCACTAGTCTCCTTAGCATACACATGCCCCACCTAAGTCAATCTCCCTTATCTTTTCTTGGCTGCACCAGAAGATTCCTCTCTTATTCTTCTCTCTATTCCTTTTCTTTGTTCTTATTTCTTTTTTCTTTCTTTATTCTTATATGCAGTAGGGTGTGCACGGTTTGGTAGGGTTGGTTATTTCCTAAATTTATCATTGAACTGATAAGGATCGGTTTTCTCATAATTGGAACCGATGCATACCGCTTAGGGTCGGTTTTTCGACCTATAGCGGTGCGGTTTTTGCAGTCAGTTTAATCGGTTTGAAACATTAAAAAAAATTGTTAATTTAAAAAAAAAAATATCAATATCAATACAAAACATGTTCATGTTTATGTTTTCAAGAAAAATGTCCACTTGACAAACTTTTCACACAAACTTGTTCACACATTAACTTGTTCACAGTTCAGACATTTAAAAAAAAAAAAAAAAACCCTATCAACTATACAAACTTTATTTATTTATTTTGCAAGTTGTCAAAAACCTATAAAACAAAATGTCCAATAAGCAGTTTAACTTATGCAATATCTTTCTAGCTTAAGTTCAAAATCCTTCAAAAATAAAAATAAAATAAAAATACAATGGTTATTACTCATTAGTAAATAGTGAGCTAGCAATGAAAGGGAAAAAATGCCAATAGTGAGCTAGTAGCTTAGAGAGAGCAGAGAGGGAGAGTGAGAAACTAACTTACCAACTTTGGTGCTATCCGGTGAGGAGTGAGCTAGCAGCTTTGATGCTGCTAAGTGAGGGCAGTGAGGCTTGGGAGGTGAGAGATGAGGGAGACATAGAGAGAGTTCTGAATGTTGAGAGAGTAAAGAGGGTATTTATATCACCTAAACCCTACCACAAAACATCGGCATTTTGTCTTCTTTATTCTTCTTCTTCTTCTTCTTTTTTTTTTTTTTTTTTTTTTTTTTTCTTACTAAAATGGCGTTGTTTCAGTTTCAATCCATAATGCACACACACACACACACAGATATCGGTTCGGTACGAGAGAGGATCGGTTTTAGGATTTCAGTCCGATGGTCTTACCACACCGGTTTCGGAAGGCCCATCATGCTCCGCTCACCGATGTTAGCTTCGTCAGTCAGCCCAAACCACAGTTTGGCTACTGCGGTGAGGTTCGGCCATGGCAATGAGATTCAGTTGTTACTCAGTCCTAATCGGCAGCACTTCATCTCTTCTTTGACTTTCTCAACCAACTAGAACAATCAAGAACTCTCTCCCTCTCATACCCATGAGTCCAACACCTAAAGAAAGAAAAATTCTCAACTCTCCTCTCCCTCTCACACTTACGGGTCCAGCAGTAACAAGAAGTTATTGTGCCCAACTTGAAGCTAGAGTGATTCTAGCTTTATCACTCCAAGAACCTGTGTCTAGGGTAAGGGGAAAATGTAATTTTTTTTAGTCTATTGTCCATTTTAAACTTAAGTGATGGTTATATGAATTTGTATATGGGTATGTTGGAATTTAGAGATTGTTGATTGCCTGAATATGAAGTGAGTCATTGTTTATGCTTGCATGTGCTCCTAGATAATAAACAAAGATAAAATCTGTCGTTATGGGTAAGTGTTAAAATGAGTAAAATAGCTAGATAAACTTTATGGAATTGCTAATTGAGGTGCCGAATGTGTAATTGATTCAGTTATTGAAATTTGTTGAGAGTTAGTTCATGAACTTGGTAAAAGTTGCACTCATTGGTTAACCTGTTTGGTCATCATAAATCCTGTATTTTTCTAGGATAGCTATGGGTAAAAGGTTTGTTGGAAATTATTATATAATATGTCCAGTATGTGTGTATTAAATTTCATATGAAAATACCATCGTTTGATAATTGTTTGTGAATTTACGAGAAAATGTTGCAAAGTTGTCACTATGACAGATTCTATGTTTACGCATGATAAATTATGTATTAAATTGTATACAGTGAATTCAGATGCTAGGGATATTTCCTATGAAATCTAAGATATATGTGGTTGTAATGAAAGTGGTCTCACAACATTTGGATTAATATAAAAATAATGGTTTAATTTCTAAGTTGCATGAAATTCTATCAGAACAGATTTGAGCTTGTTGTTTTTATGATTTTTAATAAATCATGACTTTATACTTTGACTTTGAAATTGATATGGTATTTACTAGACATCCAGAGTGTGGCTCTGTAAAATTGTATAAAGATTCGATGTGTTTATAAATGAGGCATATGCTGCTGAAATTAGTAGTAAACAGTAAATGATAACTCTGACTTTGAGGATTTAATTCTAAAATTAGGGTGAATGTTTTGAGTTATAATTTAATATGCTTACCTTTTGGTATGTCTGGATTATAAATGGGTTTTGTATAACTTGTTCAAGGTTTAGTACTCTAAAGGAGGGGTTTTAAACCATTCAACTGTTGTTTTTATGAAGCTGTTTTGTTCATACTGTATGTTGCCTTGTGTAAGTTTATGCATGCATCATTTCTTCCAATCTCGAACACATTTTGAATTGATTATAAAGCTGTTTGACATGATCTGAATATAAACATTAGAATAATGCTTTCTCTATGATTTGGTACATCATGTTGTTTGATGAATGTATCTTGTGTTTGGGGAACCTTGTTAAGGTGGGATTATGATTTCCTTGATTTTAAGATATAAGTTTTGAGATGAATGTGAAAGTTTACGATAAGGAATAATTGATAGTAATAAGTTTTGATATTTGGTTTAGGTGTTACCAACACTCAAGTCTAAACTCCTTCGACTATAGGCTTTCAGTTTCTCTACTTTCAGGTAAGGGATAGGTTATATAAGTATTTGGTAAGTCATGAGGTTATTTTAAAATATATTATGCATTAAAAAAAAAATTATTAGAGATATGGCATATAATCATGTTTCAAACAAAGATATGTTTGTGAGCTTTCGAAACCTTATGTATATGATTTGAGCATATTGATGCTATTACTAATTCCACGAACAGTATATTTAAAGAAAATAATGGAGATGCTATTATTGTGAAATGTTATGCAAACTATGAATTTTAGTATGATGTATAAGTATGAAATATTTTTGGGTTATGTCCTCTGTTGATCTAAACTCGTAGGGGTTAAATTAATGGCTTTTTATGGAAAATGTTATCTAATTGGCCATTAAAAGTATGACTAGCTCTATTGTACCTACCCTTGTTGGTTACGACCAACTTGTGGAGGATGCCAACCGACCCCCATAGTTGAAGATATGCATTATGATATGATCTCAGGAATCCCTAGTGTTATAGGGAATGTTAGATGCCTAGCATAGTGGTGCTAGAAGTCTCTCAAATAAGTACAGACTTATCAGATTTGAACTAACCAATATCTTATGAACAACTATATTGTTTTATTGATCATGAGAGAATGATTTGTTTAAATGCATTATGAAAAGTTAAAAGCTTTCATGAAAAGAAGTTTATGATGAAAAGAAAAGCTGTTCTTTAAAGATAAAAGTTTCTGAAGTTCTGTTCTGCTTTAAAGATAAAGAATCTGACGAAAAAGTTTTAGTATTCTATAAAAATAAAGCTTCTAATGAAAGTACAAGTTTATATTAAAAAGTTATCAGATATTTGTTCTTTATGAAACGTTAAGTTTTATGACTATGAAAGTTATAATATTTTACGAGAAGAAGTTTATAAAGAAAAGTTTTCTTATTCGTCAAGATGTTTCTAGTTTAAGACAAAGTTACCAATTATCTGATTTAAGTTAAAATAATTATTTTGTAATGAGAATATATATATGTGTGTGTGTGTGTGTGTGTGTGTGTATGTATGTGATTTTAAACAATCAATATTATATTTGGTGACTTTGTAACAAATGAAAGAAATTCAATCTGAAAGGTTTTGGTTTGGTAATATTATTCTGATAAGAAAAGGAAGAACAATTATTTTCGTTCGAAGAGCGTATAAGTTATTATTATAAATAGTATAAAATACTATGCATGAAAATATGTTCTCCTATCGGAACATTTATAAAATGAAATAATTTGATTTACATGCATTCTTATTAAATTCTTATGTATCTTACCTTTACTGAGCTGTGTAACTCACCCCTTCTACTCTTTCAGTCAACAGGTTTTATTTTGGAGTAAAGGGAGCCTTAGTCGAGTTTTGGAAGGAGCTGGTTTTAGTTTTAAAAGTATAGATCCCAAACTAGCAATTTGATGTTTAGTTTTGCAGTATTGTGTATTTTAGGAGCTAATGAAAGTTGTGTACCATAAAGCATTAAGAGATGTATTATGTGAAATTTAGAATTCAAGTAACTAGTGGATTATGTTATTCTTTGAGTATAGTGTAGATGTTCTGAATGTCAAGTGAAAAGTTATATCATTTAAGTAAAGAAACAAAAAAGAAAGAAAGAGGGAAGTTTTTTAAAAGTTTGGTAAAAGTTTAGTTAGTTCTTGTTAATATTAGGTTTAAGTTTGATAATAATGAACGGTTTTAGACCCCTTAAACTAACCAGATTAACCTAGTTAATTAGCCAAGTGATTAACTTAGTCAAATAATACAAGTCTAGGTTATCACAATCACACAATCATATTAAGAATATAAAGCAGCGGAAAAATAAATAACATAAGATATGATGACCCAGGAAACCACACAATAAAAACCTGAGGAGAATTTGACCTAGCTATCCTCAAGGTAAACTTGAATCCACTATGCGAAAGAATCGAAGTTCATACAAAAGGACTTACAAGCTCCCCGCTTGACTTCCTAATGCTACCCGCCAGTAGAACTTACTAACACGACCACGTGCAAGTTCCGAATCCACGGACTCCTTCTTTCTTAGATTCTCCACCAAGTACAAGTACCCATGCTTGTTATTCTTTAACCTTCAATGGTAGCAACTGAGTTGATCATCAAGGTATTAAAAAATATCTCTATCTAGAAAATCCTAAGTTTATGTGAAGGAAAGCTCCTCAAGGATCTCACAAGAGATTCACACAAACCGCAATGTATGAGCAACAATACACTTAGAGCAACTCTAAAAAATGTGGCTAGGATTTTGCCTTTTATACCTAGGGTAAAAAATAGAAAACCCAAAACGTTTAATGAGGTAGGGCTGAGTTGAAAAATTTTGCAAAAAAACATTCTGGCTGACTTTCGATCGATTGAGTCTAACTTTCAATCGATCGAGCCAAGTCGAAATGCACCAATGCATCTGCAGCCTCTCGATTCTAACTTTACATAAAATATATAACTTTGAGCAAGCCTAAACAAGACTATACATATTGTTTTGATCATGGTTTGCCAACATTACACATTAGAGTTCTAAATACATCAAATCCTAAGTTTTTAGAACCTAACAAACTCCCCCTTTGGCAATTCGTGACAAAACACAAATTGAAAAGCTCAAAGTTTACAAGTAAAAGCCCTTTACAAAAATAATGCTCATAAACACAAATTCAATCCTAACTACTATTCATCAGTTGCAAGTGTAGACAGCAGCTCAATTGAATCAATCTATATATTCCTGAAACACTCAACAAACGCATAAACGCATGTGTGATAGAAAACAGTAAATCAACAGGTATGGCATTCTTGTATGTTTCACACAACACAAAATAAAGACATATATCAATAAATAACTCATAAATATAAATCAATAAGCAGTGAACACAAGAAACAAGAATTATGTATATCAAAAAAACAATGTTACTCCCCCTAACAAGAATAGCCCCAAAGAAAAGATATACAAGGTGAAGCACCTAGATACAATCTAATATCTCCACTAACTCCGTAAAACAAACAAAATACTCCCCCTCACTACAAAAACTCCTCTACAAGTCAAAACTCTACTCCCCCTTTTTGTGACGGAATGCCAAAGGACAATCACACGCCATCCTCAAAAAGAGGTGGTGAAGGTGAACGAAGATGTGCAAAGTCGGCTCACAGAGCACAAATCTCGTCAAGCAAGTCCACCAAAATTTGACTATGAGCTGCCTGAATGATCATGACAGTCTCTAAGGTACGGCGAATATTAAAGTCATCTGAAGAAGGTGGAGGAACATCAGCAGCAACAACATCACAAACAGGATCAGGAACATCCTCACCAGCAGGACCTGTAGAAGAAAAAGGAGGAGGTGCACTACTAGAAGGCTCAGACCTAGGGTGTTTAGAGCCAGCTCGAAGATGAGCAGCCCTTTGTCTAAGAAAAGACGCACCTATGGGAGCAATAACATGTACAGGCTCAGAAGAAGGGAAACCACTAAGATCAAGATAAAGCAAAATCCTATGAATAAAAATAGGATGTACAAGAGCATGAGAAGATGACGAACTCCTATAAACATCGTTTAAAGAACGAAGGAATAAATGAGGAAAACTAATAGAAGCATCAGTAACAAGAGCATACAAAAACACACACCACTCAAGAGGAATGATGTGAAGATGAGAAATGGGCCAAATAGAGTGACAGGCTATCCTAAAGAAGAGATAATGCAACTCAGATAGCTCAGCAGTGGTGATCCTCATATCAGAACCCCACTAGATAGAAGACCCAGTGATGTATGACATGACATCACTTAAAAGATGAGACACATCATAAGGATAGACAGGGTGCTGGACCACAGGTACCCCTAGAGCATTAGCCACTACAGTAGGCGTAATGGTGTACTTTACACCTCGTATCCAAATCTTTACCAAAGTGTTGGAATCATAGACGTGGATAGAGATGTTCGAAAAGAACTCTCTAATTAGGGTAGCTGGAGGAGGAGGATCAGAAACATCCAGTAGAGGTAACCAGCTCTGACACTCAAAATTTTCCCGAATGGCAGGATCAAGCTCATCTAAAAGAACAGAACGCTCAGCCCAAATCTTTCTCTTAAGGTTCAGCTTCTCAAAAATCTCTTGGTTTTTCTCACTCGGAAATTTCTCACAGTCAAAAGAAGGTGGGGGTGGTGAAGGTGAGGGAACAGACCTATGAGCTCTAGTCTTCCTAGACATGATGCTAAGGAAAGGACAAAGACACAAGGAAAGAACAAAAAAAAAAAAAAAACACAAAAACAAAACCAATGGCAGACTGCAAGTTAGCACACAAAAATAATATAGAACAAAACTCTATATGATGCATTGACAATTACAATGTCATGATGCATGTACTAATGCAATAAACAAATTTCAAATTAAGTTCAATTTTACAAAATTGCTTGAGCATAGAGTTTCTAACAAAAACCCTAAAAATTTGAAAAACCACTTGAATGTTTTGAAGCAAATTGATGAATTGATCATCACACAGGGTTGAAAACATATTAGAACGACCAATTTCATCAAAACAACATGCCAATTTTATCAATTGAACCCAATTGAATAAAATCCCCAATTCGGATCAATTTCAAGCCCTAGAATTTTCAATTTTTCACAAAACAAAAAATTGATCAAATTAAACCATCAATATCATGTTTATATCATGTCCCAACAAAAACCCAATGATTAATTTCAAAAAAATTGGCTTGAATCATCAAAAGCCCCAAATATGCATATGTTCGAAATCCCTAAAAAATAATGCATGAAACTTGAAAATAAAAGAAAAGAAGGGGTAAAATAGACATACCGGCCCTTGAAGACAAAAACCTTACGAAAAAATCTGGAAGAAAATGACAAAAAATAGAGACTTTAGTCTTACCGAGTCAGAGAGAGAAAGAAAGTTTTTGAAAACTTTTTGAAAAGATGAGTTGAAAAAGTCAAAAACAGTGTTTTTAAAAACCTGATTCGCGATATTCGATTGATTGAAAATTACATTCGATCTATTGAATCAACCTGAGACTTTTAAAAAGAATTTAAGCACATTTTTGATCAATCGAAAAACAGAATGGATCGATCGAAACAAGCAGAGGCTCACAAATTTTTTTAGAAAAAAACAGTTTTGAAAAAGAATAAATACATTTTGGGCACAACTCCTCAAAGCATTAAAATTGATGAACAAAATGCATGAGTATGAGATGAAATGCTTTTTCAAAAACCCAAGTTTTAATCACAGTTTTTTCAAAGAAAATTTCAACCATTCTCCCTTTAAATTCTCAAGCAAACAAATGTTTTGTATAATACTCAAGGTATTTTCAAACTTGGTTGGTCAGACCAAAAACACACACAATAACATGTACAGTGTTTAACAAAGAGTAACTTATGTAGTGTGTGCAACTAGAAAAAGTTTGAGATACATGTGAGATGATATGTGAATAGCAATCAATCACAAAGTCTACAAAATTCATCACATAGAATTCGAAAGAGACTATCACCTAAAGAGTTATATTATATAACTCTCACATCTCCTAGAACATAAACTTGTAATCATGTAAGTTTCTTGAATTTTGCCTCATATTGTACACACAAATTTTAGTTGTGTGATTTGGCATCAAGCCTAATAGTACACACCAATTTTAATTATGTGATTTGACATCAAGCCTAATAGTACACACCAATTTTAAGCATTAAGCAATTAAACCGAGACTATACCTTATGTTCTTTTTGTGCATATGCTACACTTTCTCGAGCACAAAATCTTACGATATACACTAAGGTGGTCATGATTGGCTAGTGAACAGTGGTGAGATGATTATTTATGCATTTCTCAAAAGGATCAGGTCCGACAGTCAAATAACATGTGACTTCAAGATTAAGATAAAATGATAAACACCATAAACATCTTTCCCACATAACATGCACTACAAAACTTCAATTAGTAAAGTGCAAAAAATAAGTTCATCAAAACTAAACAAGGTACACAAGACATGTTTTGTGTAAATAAATTAATCAACCTTGTTTTCAAAGACCAAGAAAAATAGTGCCAAACACAATTTGCTTTCCTCTTTTTTTTTTCTTTTTTTTTTAAAGAGAAAACAAATAAATCCTATAATGAAATACATGAATGTTATGCAATGCAAATCCTAAAAATAAAAAAACACAAAAGCCAAAGAACAATGGTCACAAAAGAGTAGAGCAATGAAGCACAGGGACCATGTCAGAAAGACTCAATTAGATCGAGTCTTTTGCATCCAAAACCTTTTAGATGTACCACGAGTATTGGAGTTCCTATTCATGTTCGAGTGATTTCCAACTCCAGGATTAGAATAAAGGTTTAAAGCCTTTACCAATTCACCAATGAGTGCCATAGGATCTTGTGCTTGAGGCACAGACACTTTTGGTTTGTTTGCTCTCTTAGTAGCTTGAAGCTTGTAACAGTTAGGACGAATGTATCCAGACTTTCCACAAAAATGACAAACCCAAGTAGTTTTACCATGCATCTTGTCTTTAGAAATGGTAGACTCCTTAGGTTTAGACTCAACCAGATCAACCTTAATCTTCCTAGTAGGTGAAACTTCTACAGGTTTGACAACCTCACTCACATGGAGTTTGACAGTTTTGCTCAATACCTCACTCACAGAAGGTTCAGAAAAAGATGAAGGAATAAAGTTTGTGGAATAAGGAGCAGACACAGAGATGCTTTCAACATAACCTAAACCAGATTTGTCAAAAGGATACTTTTGAACATTTAGCATTTGATCAGGTTTAGAACTAACAGATCTAACAATAGATAAATCATGTTCCAAAGTTTTAACTTTATCAAGTAAGAGCATGTTCTCAGATTTCACATGGTTCAAAAGATCATTAGCATCAAATAATTTAACAAGCAAAATTTTCTTTTCAAGTTCAAGAAAATCAATTTTCTTCAGGCCAAGTTCAACATTCATAGCATCCTTTGCAGCAACTTTGCAAAGTTTATTATAGGCCTCTTGAAGATCTGCATCCTTAGAGAGTTCCCCATCATAAGGGTTCTCTTCAACAGACACACTTTCATTGATTACAGCAGTAACAGTGAAAGTAATGAAGTTTCCATCCTCGTCACATTAAGACTCATCATCAAAAACCTCATTATTACTAAGGGTTATAGTCATAACTTTACCCTTAGACCTCAAGTAAGTAAGACATTCAAATTTAACATGACCATACCCTTGACAACCAAAACACTAAGGACCCAAAGAATTGTTTGAAGATTGACCTACTTTTTCTCTAGGTTTTTCAAAGTTATTAACCTTAGTGGGATCATTCTTCCTAAAATTTTTAGGTTCAGCAGTGTTTATACCTTTTGCCTATCTGTTGTTATTCCTAAGAAAGTTTCTAAAGTTCTTGGCAAGGTACGCAATCTCTGTAGCAGAGAGCTCATCATCAAATCCACCAACCTCAACATCATCAAATGACTTAAGAGCCATTGATTTGGATTTGTTAGCTTTGGGTAGGTCTAATTCATAGGATTGAAGAGATCCTACAAGCTCATCAACAAAGATAGAGTCTACATCCTTGCTTTCAGTAATGGCAGTCACTTTGGGCCTAAAGTCTTCAGTTAAAGATCTAAAAATCTTCCTAACAATTTTAAGTTGATCATAGATTTCACCCAAATTAAAAGCAGAATTAACAATATCATTCAACTTAACATAGAATTCATCAAAAAATTCATCATCAGACATTCTAATGTTTTCAAATCTAGAAGTTAATTGTTGCAATTTATTAATCTTAACTGCCTTTGTGCCTTCATGCACAGTCTAGAGGATTTTCCAAGTAGTGTGAGCAACATCAACATTTGAGATTCTCTTAAATTCCTCCATTGAAACAGCATTAAAGATGGCATTCATAGCTTTGTTATTGAAACCAGTTGCTTCTTTTTGAGAAGTTTGCCACTCACTCACAGGAGTGATGGACTTCTCCCATCCGTACTCAACGGAATTCCAAACCCTCTCATCAATAGATTTCAGAAATACTTTCATTTTTACTTTCCAATAAGCATAGTTATTCCCATCAAAGTTAGGAGGAACAACGAGAGACGGTCCATGTTCCATAATAGCAGGGGTCAAGGATCAGCTCAAAGATCAAAAGATCTACAATAAGAGAGCTACCCGCTTTGATACCACTTGAACGATTTTAGACCCCTTAAACCAATCAGATTAACCTAGTTAATTAGTCAAGTGATTAACTTAGTTAAATTATGCAAGTCTAGTTTATTACAATCACACAATCATATCAAGAATATAAAACAGCGGAAAAATAAATAACACAAGATATAATGACCTAGGAAACCACACAGTAAAAATCTTGGGAGGATTTGACCTAGCTATCCTCAAGGTAAACTTGAATCCACTATGCGAAAAAATCGAAGTTCATACAAAAGGACTTACAAGCTCTCCGCTTGACTTCCTAATGCTACCCACCAGTAGAACTTACTGACACGACCACGTGCAAGCTCCGAATCCACGGACTCCTTCTTTCTTAGATTCTCCACCAAGTATAAGCACCCACGCTTGTTATTCTTTAAGTTTCAATGGCAGCAACTGAGTTGATCATCAAGGTATTGAAAAATATCTCTATCTAGAAAACCCTAAGTTTATGTGAAGGAAAGTTCCTTAAGGATCTCACAAGAGATTCACACAAACTGCAATGTATGAGCAACAATACACCCAGAGCAACTCTCAAAAACGTGGTTAGGGTTTTGCCTTTTATACCTAGGGTAAAAAATAGAAAACCCAAAATGTTTAATGAGGTAGGGCTGAATTGGAAAATTTTGCAGAAAAACATTCTAGCTGACTTTCGATTAATCGAGTCTAACTTTCGATCGATCGAGCCAGGCTAAAATGCACCAATGCATCTGCAGCCTCCAATTCCAACTTTACATAAAATATATAACTTTGAGCAAGCCTAAACAAGACTATACATATTGTTTTGATCATGGTTTGTCAACATTACATATTAGAGTTCTAAATACATCAAATCCCAAGTCTTTAGAACATAACAATTAACATGTCGGTCATGGTCACAAATCTGGATATTGGGTTTGGGATGTGACAGATGCGACTTCTAATGGTGGCATGACTATACTTGAGAGTTTTGACGGCAGCAATAAGAAGTCAAAGAAGATGAACGCAATGAAAAAACACTGAGGAAGACAAAAATTGTTTTTAAATATACTGCAAGGACAGAAAACCATGGACACAAGAAGGTGGCTCTAATACCATGTTAAATATTAGCATTGATACACCATGTTGAATATGCTAATATAGATGCGGAAGCGAATGCATAAAATATAGAATACAATACCACATAAGGGTTACGTGGTTCAACTTAAAGGCCTACATCTATGGAGGAAACCCTAAAGGGCTACATCAATAATATATTATAGTGTAGTACAAATCCTGAATACAATGAATCATAATATGTGTATATATAGTAGACTAAACCCTAGACTAACAGACTTCTAATACAAGTAGGAGACTTAGCTTGCACACAAAGTAGAATTAGACTAGAGTCTATGCTAATGAGCTAATATATCTCTAACAAACCCTAATTTACAAACTAGGTAGAAAAATGCCACTATTTTAAAATTATTTAGCAAAATGTTCTTGTTTTTAAAACTTAATTTTAACAAAATCATATAAAACTCGATATCTTTAAAATTGAGTTATATGTTTATTTTTAAGTGGAACTTGACATTAACAATGTCAAGTTCCACTTAAATTTTCAATAAAATTTAAGTGTCTAAATATTCATAGAACTCGACATTGCTAATGTCGAGTTCCACCTATAACTTGATTTTGTTAAAATCGGGTTTCAAAAATAGGGGCATTTTGTTAAATAGTTTCAAAATAATGGCATTTTACTATATATTTTGTAAATTAAGGGTAAATGTCCATTCCCCCCTAATATCATATACTAACTTTTTCAAAAATATCCCAATTTAATTCCCAAGTACAAATGAGGTAATACATGAACCTATTAGTAGAAAAAAAGGTAATACATGAACCACAAGGTTTGGGTTAGTATCATGCACTACAAAATTTTTCAAAAATATCAAAATTGCTTCCCAAGTACAAATGAGGTTTAACATAATTTAAAATATTTTTGATCCTCTTAATAAAGCCTCTATTTTCTTTTAAGAGCTTGTATTGACTATGCAGGTCTCACAATAATTGTATTATGGCAATTATATGCGTGAAGAAATTTTTGGATAGCCAATGATGTATAAATAGCAACAAGAGATAAAACTGGGAGCATGAGAATTTTCAAACAATATTAGGTGATTTTTGTTCATTGAAAGCAAATTGGATAATTTTAAAAAGTTAAAGTCATGGGTTGAATGGAAATTCACTTTACCAAATGCTTAAGACTATATTAACATGTTTAGTAAAATAGAGTGCAAGAGAAAGAAAAGAGAGTGAGCATAAGAGAATGAAAATTTTACATATGTTATGATGTATTGTTTCGCATCACCACTTTAATAATACACCCTACAAGCTTGTTTGGTAGCGATGTTCAAGAACTATTGTTCAAAATATGTGAAAAATGTAATTTAAAAAGTGTTATAAAAATATGTATTTAAAATACTCATAATATTGGTACTATGTTCTAATAACATATTTTCAAACGTGAAGAAAGAATTTTGTGTTTTGTATTTTGTATTTGTACATTTTTTTTAAGTGGGTAAAGTTATCAACTTTTTCTTATAATATAGTGCTTTTAATTTCTTTGACAAGAATGAGAGAGAGATTTCCACGGTCCCACCCATTCCCGCAACCACACAACCAAGCCATATATCTCCTTTTTCCTCTTCTACTTCTTCTTCCTCTTTTTCCCACATCTTCTTCCCATCTCCCACTTTGCTTCAAAGGCCTACATCTGCAAAAGTCATAAAGTTACACCAAAATCATTCAACCAAAACTGAGTACCCACATCCCAGGTCATTTTGATGTTGTTATTTATAGATCTAAACTTCTGATCTAAACATTTTTTTTTCTTTTGATAAGATGATCTTGGAGAATTGCCTCTTTTATTTCTATCTATCTTCAATAAATTTTTGTGTTCTTGGTGATAAAAACAAAAAAAGAAAAGAAGATATAACTTTTTGGATTTGGCTTTCTTTTGTTGTTGTTGGTAATAATGGTGTTGGTTCATTTGATATGAGAGAAAGAGCAAAAATAATGGAGGTGAAGAGAGAGAGATGAGGTGAAAGAGTAAAAACAATGGAGGCATAGTATTCAAAATGTGAATCGTATCGTGAATCGATTTTTTATTTTTTTGTATCGCATATCATATCGTGTATCATAAGATACACAAACACTTAATAAAATTTATAAAAAAATTATAAATATATATATATATATATAAAGGGTATATTAATTATAAATTTTGGATATATTCAATTAATGACTATTTTAAAGATACACAAACACTTAATAAAATTTATAAAAAAATTATAAATATATATATATATATATATATAAAGGGTATATTAATTATAAATTTTGGATATATTCAATTAATGACTATTTTATTCATCACTTATGTAATAATATTTAACAAGCTAACTAAATAAATCAAACTTGTTAAATTCAAAAGTGATAATATGTTACAAATGACTCAATAATACAAATTTATTTTCATCATATTCATCAAATTGTCTAATCAACCTCATCTAAGTCAATACTATCATCATGTTTATAAATTTGCAAACTTATTTCTTCATTAAAATTTTCTTCATTGTTATTTATCATTAACATTTACTATCTCTTCTTGTTCTTTTTATTTTAATAATTTTTTTATAATTTTTTTTTTGGCATTTTTCTTTCTTGGACTTATAACAATAATGATAATAAAAAAAAATTATATTGTCAATTAATATTCTATTCAAAGTATATAAAATAAATTTGTAAATATTAAAGTGAAAGTACTGTGTAGTCCAATTGTAAAGGAGAGAAGGAAAAAAAAAATTATGAATATGTTATTTTAGCCGGCTAAATTAAGTAAACTAATAATTATGTGTTAAAAACAAGTCTTAAAAACTTATTAGATTCAAATAAAAGTACAAATTTTAACAAAAAAAAAAAAAAATCTCATTTTAAAGCATTTGTCTATGTATCGTACGATATGTACGATTTTACGAAATGATATGATTCATATGATACACATACAGTATCATAAAATTTATGAACACTTACGATACGCCAATGTGATACAAAACTTTTTATACACGATATAATACGTATCGCGTATCGTACGATAATGACAACTATGAATGGAGGTGAAGAGAGAGAGAGAAAGAGAGAGAGAGAGAGAGATGAAGTGAAGTAATTAGAGAGAGGATTGAAGAGAAGGTTGTGAATGAGAGAGAGAAAATGCACAATTAGGTGCAGTTAGATGCCAGACTTGTGGGTCCCACAATTTTCAATATATTTACAATAATGCCACCTAATATTGTAACTCAAAAATAAAAACTAGTCTAGATGTGTTTTCAAAATAAAGTATTTAAACACCCTTAATTGAAAATAGCAACTTAAACACTCTTATACCCGGTTTGGATAGCACTTTAAATCACTTAAAGTCGCATTGCGTTTTCTCTTTTTTTTTTTTTTAGCAGCCGGATTTATTGACTTTTGTGAGAAAAAAACACTGTGCATGTACTGTGCGTGCACTGTTCACACACTGTTCATGCACTGTTCACACATTAAAAATATTAAAAGTGGGTCCCACGGTACTATTCATATATTTAAAAATTATTTTGCTACAGTGTTTTCAGCAACAATCAGTTTTTAGCAACTTTCAGCAACAATAAGTGCTATCCAAACAGATCTTTAATCAAATACCCTTACCAAACTAGTTTTGTACTTTTTGGTGATAGTAAAGGAGAGAGAAAGAGAACCTCACCAAACATGGGAGTCTTTTTGTTTATGTTTACTTATAAAAAAAATGTGGGAGGTCACCTTGATTGTTGGGATACAGATTTGAGCCGTATTCATCATATCCAAGGAGGAGTTCCTCCTCGGACCACCCTTTATTCGTTCCTTACGTAAAAAACTTTAAAATTGGAACCCCTTATAACTATTTGTCCATTCTCAGACCATTTAATGTCTTCAGACCAAGCCCAAGGCTTACTATATGATTCTGGGCACTTGTCCCTACAATATCTTGCTTGATCATCTTTTAAATCCATACTAGCCATTGTTAAATTTATTAAGGCCTAGTTCTTTGACCCATTCTCTACAAATTTATTGTATTGTGCTCACTGGGCCAATATCCCTCACATCTTGGGTTTGGGCTGCAAATCGTGTCCTTACAATTGGTGCCGTCTGTGAGGAGAACTTGTGTGATAGTGAGTGCAATGATTAACTATGGTAGGATCAGGTCCACACCAGTAGAGTCTATGGGATCCTAACATGGCGACCCCTTTGTCAACCTTGAGCAAAAAAGTGATCGTGAAGGAAGTGTGCATACCATACATACTAATAGGAGTCAGCCTCGAGGTGGAAGCCATATCTCCCATGCAAAGAGTAACAAAGGCATGCAACTGGAGATTGACCAGTTGAAGAGGGAGTTACGCCATGCACGGTGAAGGCGAACCCCCTCTAGCTCAGATGTTTCTTCTGACGACAAAAGGGACGTCAGTTACAGGCATAGGTCTCAAACCCCACCTAGCGAATCTTTCTCCTATGAGGAGGAACACCGTCGTGAACGGAAAGTTAGAAGCCCGCCTCATAAGCTCATGGGAAATGACACTATGAGCAAGGCCTTGAACCAAATCTCCAATTCACCCTTCACGCACAAATCGAGGGGGCTAAACTTCCTCGACGATTCAGTCAGCCCACCTTCACCTTGTACAATGGTAGAACAGACCCCGTGGAACATGTGAGCCACTTTAATCAGAGAATGGCTGTCCATTCCAAGGATAAAGCTTTGATGTGCAAAGTTTTCCCATCCAGTCTGGAACCCATTGCGATGAGATTGTTCGACAGCCTGAGGGCAGATTCCATAAGTTCTTTTAAAGAGCTCACCCAGGCATTTAGTTCCCGATTCGTCACCTGTAGCAAGGTCTTTCGGCCTTTGGCTTCCATGCTATCTTTAAGCATACGAGAGGGAGAGACCTTGAAAACGTACTCGGACAGATACTAGGAGATGTACAACGAGATAAATGGTGACTTTGATGATGTAGCCATCAACACTTTTAAGATCGGCCTCTCGGCTGAGCATGGTTTGAAGAAATCTCTAACTGGCAAACTTGTCACTAGTGTGCGCCAGTTCATGGACCGGATTGATAAGTATAAAAGGGAGAGAAAGAGCAACTTGGACAGTCAGAGGCTGCTTTGAAGACTTAAGAGTTTAGGTAGAGGGAGATGGGAGGGCACCTGGGATTTCATGGATGTCAGGATGATAATATGTCCTTCCCAATTGCCTCTAATCCGAGTCCACAAGGACTTCTGCAATGTTGAGGGCTTTAGCCCATGTTACATCACAGTAATCCATGCATGCCTCGGCTAACTCCTCAGTGAGCCTAGTCTGCTCCTCCATGTTGAGGGTATAGACTGCTTGCTTCTTAGTTTCTAATGCCTCCTTGGCCAACTGAGTTGCCTCCTTAGCCTTCTGCAGCTCAGCCTTGAGATCTAGAACTAGCTGTTTCTAGGTGGCCAAGTTCAGCTCTCTTGTATAGAGCAGCTTCTGTTGATCCTCGACTTGGGCTTCAGTAGTCTTCAGACTGGTTAAGGCGCTTGATTGTTCCCTCTCCAAGATGGTTAACTTATTGGTCAGTTCTACATGTTAAGGGCTCCGAGCCTTCTCAACCTCAAGGCGGGACTGGACCTCAACCTTAACCTCATTACGAGCATTCGTCCCACTCCTCGGCCATATAAATTTGCTGGGTAACCTACATGAAAATGGCAAAGGTGTTTTATATATATATATAATAAATAAAAAAAGAGTTATCTGGCTTACCATTACGAGATCCCTCTTCAACAACATGAAAAGGTTAGGTTGCCTGGTGTGCCTGAGTCCCTCTGTATCTCTGGGAAGGAGAAAAGGCTACTCTAGGGCTTCGGCAAGATAGGTGGTGTGCCTTCTCTACGACTCCTAGATCGTGGCATCCCAAAAGATGGGAGCACCATCCAATTCTAGCCGAAAGGCCCATGTACGCTGTCCCTGGTGCACCTCAACTTCCTCCCGGCTATCCACAAAGGTGGCCCTCTTGTCTTTAGGGTCCTTTGTCTTCCTCTATTTTTTAGCACCCTTTTGGGGTCCCAGCTCCCCTTCCTCTAGATCTTCCACTAGCCTTTTCTTTTTTAAGTCTTTCATGGCTTGCAATTTGAGGTTAGTGAGGGGTAATGGTAAAGGAGGGGGAAGAATGGGTGGGACCTGGGACTTGGGGGCTTCTTTCAGAGGTTGCCTTTTGTTCTTGTTGGCTAGTAGGCCCTTCAGGCTGTTACTCATCTTCCGATCCATCCTTTCCTCTTCCTCTGAACTTGTGTCAACACGGGCAACAATTAACTTAGGTAGGTGAGCTATGGAAAGCTTATCGGACTCGGTCTTGGAATCCAAGAGCTCTACCAGCCTACTAGGCACTTCTTCCTATTTGAAACGGAAGTTGTCTATCTTTTCTTCAAGAGATAAATGAGAGGATGCTATCTCCTCTTCTACCGCTGCTACTTGGGGCAGAACTTGTGGAAGTGGTATTGCGAACGGTGGAGGGTTCGGTTGGATTGGTAATGCAACTGGGGGAAAATCGTATTGGGCAAGGAAATCTGGTTTTGATACGTCAATCCTAGCCAACCGTGGGTCACCTGCTCTAATGGCGTGTCAGGCCTTTTGGAATATCTTCGAGATAGGATCAAAATCCAGAATCAGGTGGACGGCTTGCAACTGTCTATCCGCACTTACAAATATTTCCTATTTGAGTAGGTAGTTAAGAGTCGCAATGCTGATAAGGCTAAGCCGAGGAGCGACTTAATTCTTATCTGCCAACATAGCCGAGAAGCAAAACACAGTTAGAAAATCGAATTCTTTCATCAAAAGACAGCAGAATAACAGAGAAATAATGGTACGGTTAGGGTTAAAGGATCTAAGTCTCTTGCTAGGAAACCTAACTCTAAGGTATCCCACCTAGCACTCCCTCTCGGACTGGGCAATGAAGACCATCATGCCACGCTTCCGAAGTGATGAGATAATCGTCCTTTATCCCATTGTTAGATTAAGGAAGGCACGAAATAAGCCTGACGATAGGCGACCTGGACTTGAGGTAATACCATCCGTCGGCTTGTGAGTGGCATTTGTATAGGTGGACCACATCGTGCCAGGTAAGTCCTAATTGGAGATGCTTGTTAAGAGCATCAACACAGCCTAGGATCCTAAACATATTGGGTGCACACTGATGGGGGCATAACCTATGGTTGAGGAGGTAGTCCCATGTTATCCTACCCATGGGAAAAGTCATCCCTCCCTCTATGAAAGCTATAATAGGGATGATGACTTCCCTTTCCTCTCTGTGTGACACGATTTGTTCTGAGGAACAATATCTAGGCCAACTTCCTTGGGTATGTGGTACTTATCTTTAAAGGCTTTTATTTTGGCAGGGGAGTCTACTAGGCTCTCAAATCTACCCATTTGGTCAACCTAAGAAAAAGCAACTGGAATTTGTAGGTGAAGAAATAAGAACTAAAAGGATTGAGGAGATTGGTCGAGAAGGGAAAGAAAGTTTAGAGAAATGGAAACTTACAAAAGTGAGTGTGCTAATCCTGATCCTCTAGAAAAGATCTTTAGAAAAATTCTTAAGGAAATAGTTATGGAGGCTTAGGAATTTAGAGTGTTTTGTGAGTTAGAGCGCTGGGATTCTTTAGAGCACTTGAAAATTTATGAAGTAAGGAAGAAAACGAGTTCCCTTAAGGCTTTATATAGAGGGAGAAAATGAGTGGGAATAATCCTGCTCAAAATTATAGAAGAAATATCCACCGTAGGATTTGTGCCTCATCGTTGGATATAGGGAACAAAGTGCCGCCTAGAGCAAATGGTCTTGTCTTTTGAAAATCAAAACCCCTGTTTTCTCCTCGGATGAAAGGGAAGAACCAGAGTTTTGAGGGGCTATTGTAGGAACAAAGGCCCATAATCATATATTGGGCCTTGAGCTTGGTCCGAAGACATTAAATAGTCCAAGAAGGGACAAATAGTTATGAGGGGTTCCAATTTTAAAGTTTCATACGTATGGAACTAATGAAGGGTGGTCTGAGGAGGAACTCTTCCTCGGATATGATGAATGCAGCTCAAATCTGTATCCCAACAATCAAGGTGACCTTCCAGAAGGTTCTAGCGATAAGGACGTGCATCACTCATGCATAAGAGTGATGGGAACTCAGAAATATCCAAGAAAAAAGCTGCTACCACCGCATTAAATGCACTGCAGCTACTTTTCTAGCCGCATTTATGTGGAGAAGACTCCTGAATAGTGTTGCCTTGGCTATTATGACTCACAGAAAGCTAAATAAGGTGTCTAATGGGACAGACACTCAAGTGAGGGCTTAGGTGGTCAATAAGTGTAGAATCAAGATGGTTCAAAAGGAGTTATATAATGTGAGAGACCCTCCATGAGAGAGGGATTGGAAAAATATAGAGAAAGAATATTGTAGCAATCAAAGTTGCATTTGTAATCTCTTCTATTAATTTATACCAAGATTTGCCTCCTCGGATAGTAAATTCATTCAGTCCTACGTGCCTTGTTCTTACTTGATCATCTTTTAAATCCATACTAGCCGTTGTTAAATTCATTAGAACCTAGTTCTTTGACCCACTCTCTACAAATTTATTGTACTGGGCTCACTGGACCAATATCCCTCACATCTTCGGTTTGGGTTGCAAATCGTGTCCTTACACATACCTTTTAGTTTAATTTTTTTTTCTCACAAAAAAACAAAAAAGGGTTAAAACAGAAATATATACTATCTCATGTACCCAAAAAAAAAAAAAAAAAAATCCTGTTATGCTTACCATCCATTTGTAAAAAAAAAAAAAAAAAAAAAAAAAAAGCTTCAATTATCTTTATCCTGAAATTTTTATGGTTTTTTTTTAATTCTTTAAAACATTCCAAAATTGTTATCCAAATTCTATACAGTTATCATAAATCTCAATCCATCCACACTAACCTATATCATTTTTTTTTTGGTTCAAATCTCAAATTTTTTTACTTATCACAATTCTTATCTCAATTAATAAATTCAAATGTCCCATTCGGTTTCAACTTCTTATAGTTTTCTATCTCATTTTTAAACATTATTCTATGTTACCTTACCTCATTTTAATAAAATAAATAAATACACACAATTATTTATATATTACTTTTAAGTATTATAACACTAAACAAAATAAATAAATAAAGAGCATTATTGCACGAGCAAAACGCGTATAATGAGTTTAGTATGTAATTATTTTTGCTTATAAGATTATAAAAACAATATTTATCAACCTTTTATTGTTAAAAATTATAATTATTCTTGAGTATATATATTATTATTGTGTTTGAGTCCGACTTATTTAGTAGTCAATTACTCTATTTGCTAAATTAGCATACAAAAATAAACTTTTTCTTTGAATCAAAATTACTTGGTTCATTTGGAGTCACTCTTGATAAGAGATTATAGTGTGTGTCTATATATATATATATATATATATAACCCAATGATCGGTGGGTGAAGACATGGAGATGGCATTAAAGCATATATTAATCATACAGATTTATCTGTAGAATCTATTTCTATTTTTTTGTCCTTTTTAGGGTATCATCAGTCACGTTCTGCCAAGTAAGCATTAATCTTTCCAATTTTTTTAATAAAAAAATAAGTAACCAGTAACCACACAAAACACATGTATTTCTTTAATTTTTGTACAACCAATTTTACACAATATAATGAATATATCCAATCAAACATGGCCTACCTCTCATCTTGTGTTTCACAGGCCTGAGATTCTGGTGCTATGATCTTGCTTTGTTTGCAAAAGACATTTTCCTGGTCTTATTGTATAATATATGTTAGAAGTTTTTCCTCCCTTGCTGCAAGCATCTTCTTGCTCTTGTTGTATAATATATTTTTCCTAAGTAGTATTTTCTTCTATTTTAAAATAATAATAAGAAAAAAATGGCCTACCACCTTTTTTTATTGAGAAGAAATGGCCTACCACCTGATTAGAGAATTACACAACCAAATCTCTTTCCATTGTTATGAGTCCCCTCAATGTTAACATAAAGGAAAATTCTCCAAAAAAAAAAAAACAAAGTAAAATTCACTAAACATTGCAAATTTATAATGCAGACTTTTATACAATGCATTACAATGTAGTAAGTTTTGAGGGGTTTATAATTTCGACAACCAAATTGATGAAATAATTGTAGATTGTAGAAAAAAATTTAATGCTTAAACACAATTAACAGACAATTTTCTGTTATTATTATTATTTGTTCTCACTCTCAAAATGAGTGGATATTGGGTGTTATTTTGAAAAATAGCCTTGAGTTTGAGTGACCAAACAATTGTAATGAGCAGGCCTTTGTATAAAGTCACAAGTATAGACCTATAATAGATATGCCAATAAACTTGGCGTGACTGTTATGGGCTCTCAAGTCCAGATTTATCCCACCAAGGGCCCAATTTTATTGTGGTATTGGAAAGGCCTTTGTACAAAGTCACAATCAATAATGCACCTATAATAAACACCACACCTATCGTGCCAAAACATTTGGCGAGAGACTGTCTTGTGGGTTCTCAAAGTCCCTCTCTCAAAAAAAAAAAAAAAAAAAAAGTCCAGCTTTGATTCAAGCCTTAGCATTCTCAGAGAATGCTAAGGCTTGAGGATGAAAATAAAAATGAATGAATAGGAAATATTGGGAGTTTACCATTTTTCTCTATTTGATAGCTAAAGAAGAAAACTCAACCCAAAGAAAGAGAGGAGGAATATTTTCATCACTGGCTTACAAAATTTTTGCTCTTCAAAATGGAGAAAAAACATATGGGAGAAAATTTCCCCTATTAGGAAAAGAATGCAAATTTACATTTTTGCCTCATATCTCTCGAATGTGTTTGTAAGTTATGCTTTCTTTTTTCTTTTTTCTTTTTTGAAGCCTCCCACCTAGCCTTTTATTTTTGGAGATAAAAGATAGAACTCCCACATTGCCTTTGCCTTTGATCCGTCTTTATTTGATTTTTTTCTTTTCTTTTTATATGACCTTCCCTAATATATTTATTTATTTATATGTTAAGCTTCATTTTAAAAAAAAAATTCCAATTATCGATGTTTTTTAAAAGTTCAGAAGCCATAGGAGTAAACAAGGTTGAAGAAAAAAGTCAAGCAATAATTTTAATGCATATATGGAGTAATATGCTATGATAATTTGTGGGATGTGATTTTTTATTTTTCTTTGGTGCCGGTGACATGTGAGGGAAGACAGTCCGGCTTATGTTGCATTAATAAATAAAAATCCAAAAGTTATAAATATCTTTGTGTTTTCAACGTCACTTTGTAGTGCCCCACTTCCATGGAACCTAACTTCTTTGTCTTATTGAAATCATTTCTCATTCTGGGCTTTAGGAGGAGCAAGACATTTCATCTACCAGAATTGAAGGCATCAATCAAATATGAAATTGAATACTTTGTTGAACTCAAATTTGGTGAGATAAGATTGATTTACTTTATTAATGTTGGCATGTTGCTTATTTGTGATATATTAACCAATAATTACTCCTTAATTTTCCCAGCAGTAAAGTTATACTCTTTCAAAATATGGCTGAAATTGAGACTTGTTAAGAACTATGACAAAATTTATAGTATTGGTAACTCATTCCAAAACAAGGCATTACCAAAAGCATTTATTAAATCGACTTATAAAGCTGAGCAGGCCATTTCAGGCGTCTCAAAAGACTATATCAAAGCTCTTAGATATTTTAAGAAATTCATCAAATTTCGTTTTAAACTTTCCATTACAGATTAATATATACACACACATATGGTTGTTGAATAGAAAAATTATTAGGTACTCCCAGAATATCATAAATGCATACTCTTCCCTCTCATATAAATGGTGAGTCTCACCATAACTTTAATTAGTGAGACCCACTATTCATGTAAGAAGAGGGAGTATGCATTTATGGTACTTCGGGAGTACACAATAATTTTTCTGTTGAATGTATCTTTCACCACATTCCAACAACTTGAGTGAAAAAACATAAAACCAAAACTATAGCTGGTTTTTAATTTCTTGTGCAAGTGTCCTAGATATCCAAGCCTTTGTTTTCCAAAAGAGGTACTTTAGCAGAAGATGACTCAAAGCTACAAATTCCTCTGTTTTCAATGGTCTTCTCTTCTTGTGCTTGCCCCCATATCACAGCATAAAACCCAAGAGCTATTACAGTTGCTCCTATCAAACTTCACAGCAATAAAATTGAATCATAATCATAATAGTCCTTAATATTCCGGGACAGTAGCATAGCTTCACAGAATTATTATATTGAGATATAAGAATTATACCTTCCAAGATAGAGAGTATCCCGAGAAAAGTAACACCCATTACAAGTGCAATGACCATCCCTAGAGGGCTAAATAATGCAACAAAGACAGGACCCTTCTTGCGACATGCCCATGTAGCAACAACACTTCGTGCAGCTACCACGAAAACAGCCTACAAACAAGTTATTGGAAAACCAAAGGGTAAGCTATAATGAGTGTCAAGATACAACAACAACTATCAAGTCCTAGTCCCAAAATTTTGGGATCTACGTGACAGAATGACAATCCTAAAATAAAGCATGTCGCCTTCATCATGCTTACCGAATAGCCTATAGCTATCAACTCCATATTAGACCTTAATCTCCAAACTTTTGGGTCTTTCTCTGCAACTAGAGCCACCAAGGCAGATTGGACGGTCGTAAAAATGCAAGCAATAAGTGTTACAATCAACTCTGCAGGATACTCTCTAATAATCCAGGTCTAGATATGTACATTTGAAAGAAAAGGATAAAAAAAAATTTGAGTCAATTTTCTGAGATATTATGTCTGCAACAAGTACAGTAAGAGGGGACTAGAATGTTTAAACCAATTTTACCTGGACAATGAACAATATTGAAAGACATAAGCTACCAATGGCAAGGAGAAGGCCTCCAAGAATCCAATTTGATTGCAGTAACAGAAGAACCTCATTGGGTTGACCATTGGATGATAAAGCATTTATGATAGGCATGCCTTTGTACAAAGTCACAATTAATGCACCTATGATGGATGCCATGGTGCCAATACACTTAACGAGACTGCTTTGGGTTCTCAAGTCCAGCTTTTCCATCCTACAACAACCATTTCATTCAAGCTTTATTATTCACATCTTTTGAAAGAGTTTTAACGTTTTAGTTGGTAATATATCTTAGCGTACAGAGGTTATTCTCCATATCGGCCTTTTGATCTCCATGTTTAAAGTTAGTTCACCTGTGCCCACATATCGGTGATGTTTTCCATATTTCAATTCTCAATACTAAATATTGTGGAAAACACCCAAAACTAAACAACAGTAAGACCGCAAAAACACTAAGTTTAACTTGATTCAACCAAATTGCCCTTGTCTGCAACAAATCCATTATCAATAATATAAATTGCAAAATTTCAAATATAACTCTCAAACTTAAGAACAACTAGCATAAACACATGATTAAACTGTCTTCCAATTCTGACACAATAAAAAATTATACTATCCCCTTTTATTAATATGGATTTATCTTTCTAATTTTCTTCTTACACCAATGTGGGATTTCAATCTTATGTAGGAACTATTACGCCTCATAGGCAGGACTTAACAAATCTCAACTTCATAAGCAGGTGTCTTGACTAGTACTCATCAAACACCTTAATTTTATGGTAGCTATTCTCATACCTTTACATTCCACATCATTATATACTGTAACAGAACCTTCAATATAAGTCCTGTAAATATCAAACTAATCTCTATATCAACATATGTGAAATGAGGGGGTAAATCCAAATCCATGAAGTTTCAATCAAAAC
This sequence comes from Quercus suber, assembly GCF_002906115.3. NCBI lineage: Eukaryota > Viridiplantae > Streptophyta > Magnoliopsida > Fagales > Fagaceae > Quercus > Quercus suber. Next base: position 247,452 of record NW_027070290.1, read on the forward strand.
CAAACATTTAGTAACTATAAAAAGTGTCACCGTCATCATTATCCTCTCCACATGCTACAACAATCATTGCATCCACAGAGTTCAAACTACCGTAATTAGTTTTAAACTCCTTCAAATGTTTGAATGATCGATGATTTCTCATCGAATGATAGAAATGGCATTCCATGTCACGTCATTGCTATCCTTTCTTGATCTAGACTTTGAATATGGCTTCCTCTATTAAAATTCTTCACACATGACATACTCCTATCATAATTTAATTTAGACTTTAAGTCTTTAACACAAATGCTCCAAGTTCAAAATTATTCTCTCTTTTCTGGCCAACAGTGCAGGTGTATTAAACAAAAGTGGAAGTGAGATTAACAATAGCAAGCACCACATGACAAAGGTTAATGTCTGGGGCCAAATTACTTAGGTTCAAACAGAATCACCATCAATAATATGGATTACAAATTTCAACTCTAACTTTCAAACTTGACACACACTACCCAGGACATCCAGTAACGAGTAGTGTTTTTACATTAACTTTTAAGTTACAACAGCATAAAGTTTTATCTTTCAACTCTCACGCAGTATCAAAAACTATTCTATCACACTTATTCACATGGCTCCTAGTGAGATTACCATTCCTATATGACTTCTCCTTTTCTTTACTAACGTGTGGTATTACAGCTGTTATATGAAAATTACTACACTTCCTTATTTTTATTTTTATCCCCAAAAAAAAAAAAAAAAATTACCATCTAACTCAACACTAATTGTAAACACCAATAATTAACTTTAGGAGAGTATATTTTAGAATCCTAAATATTCATATTGGAAATCCAAAGGAAATTTTTGATTTTGGTATCAACTTGTCAAATAAAAATCTTTGTTCCAATTAATTTGTGTATTGTTCTATAATCCACCAATCATGGTATGTGACACACCTCTCTATTTTTTCTTTTTCTTTTTTAAA
>NW_027070291.1:0-67532 GCF_002906115.3 Quercus suber
GGTCATCAACCGAATCAACACACAACTAGGCTCCACAAAACCCAACACTTCGCATCAACCAAAAAAGGTAAGAATATTTACAACTAAAAAAATGAATTAACACCGCAAGGGTAAAGTCATTTAATACCACTTTCTTCACTGTACAATAACCATAGTTTGTTCCAAGTTTCAACAACTCCAAATGCAAAGTTTAATAACAAACAAAAAGCCTAACTTCCATTTAATATTTTGCAAACATCCACTTTCTCTAAATTTTAGCTCTCCTTTTTGAATTTTCCGTCTTCTGTGTTGAAAAAAATTAAAACGAAAACCCTGATTAATTTCCTAGAGATCAAGGAAAATACCAAAGAATTCGAGACTGGGTTTTCTTGAGCATATTCTAAAAGCACTTTACTTTCTTTCCCTCTTAATTCTTACAAACACAAATGCCTCTCCACACACGAATTACTATTTTCTTCCTTAAAACAGTCTTATTAAACCCAATTTTTCATTGAAAACTTTTCTGGGTATTTTCCCATGGAGGCAAATAGAGCTTTAACAAGCAAAGGTGTTTTGGTCTTTATACAATGTCACATAAGAAAAATCATGTACAATGTGCTATTAATTTCTGTTTAACTTAACCGCAAAAGTAATGCCGGAGTGCAAAGTGTGATAATTTAGGGTGTAAAGTGTGCATTCAAATAGTTTAGGGTGCTAAGTGTAATCTCATGTATAATTCGGGTGATAAAGTGTAATTTCTCCTCTAAAAGAAAGATGATAAATCTATGGTTATCCAATTTGATTATGAAAAGGTTCTTACGAAGTGCAAATGTGCAATATAATCCCACTTCATTTTCCTATCTCAATGGGAAAGATCTTATACTGCTGATTAAACCAAGTGATCAATTGGAGTTACTTAATGCAATATTATGAAGTATTTCAACTTATTATATATTTATTATCTTCATTCTTTGTGATAGAAGATTGGACAATTGAATGTGATTCATGACAGTGAAAAGAGAATCTCACATGGTTATAATTTAGCACATTGTGACTGACTTCTTCACAAGACTATTAGTTTTATATGCATTTGACTCGGTTTTCAGCTTCACCCTTTGGCTAACATGAAGCTGGTGAAATAGAAAAGAAAAGATAGGTTGTATTATTTTTGAACCTGTAAGTCAATAACCTGCTTTGCATTGGGCCGTTTTGAAACAAAGGCAGTACATTGAGTTGTACTAAGATCGATTACACAACAATGCAAACAATTGTTTAGTGAAACATTTCCAAGCAAATTCACTGAGTTGGTACATTGAAATGTTATGACCTCAGGTGTAAGAACAGAATCAATGAAATTAGATCAATGAACAATCAACAGTGACTCCTACACCTCTCCAGACAATTGTGTTTCCAACAACCTAATAGTCTACTTGTAAGAAATTGGAAAACTGAGCAAGTCTTTGGGGTACAATGACTAGAAGATGAACATGATGAGAGCATATCCATTTCTCAATGCGATGGCTGGTCTAACCCTGTTGAGAAAAAATAAAAAAGATAACTACAAAATCAAATGCAGTAAACTCAATATAAAGGAAACACATAAATACCATGACAATCAAAGAACTCTATAGGCATAAAAACTAACGTTCTAGTTAATTGAATGTGTCTGTGGCAATAAATAGTCCATAATTACAATAACAATCTCAAACTACAATCGCTACAAGGTGTCAATAGTTACCACTGCATGATAAGTTTAATCTAACAAGAAATTCTAATAATGGATTACACTTGAAACATGTTTACTGAATTTAAAATTTTACCCAATAAGTTATTTACTATCTCCAAGACTTGGAAATATAAGAAAAAGGCTATACCTTTGTGAAAGGTATCGTAAACCCTAGTGGAATTCTGAGCAAACTAGTCTCTCTTGCAAAAAGATCACGGACAATTTTCTGTCAAATTTTGATGCACAAAGAAAAATAGAAAATAAAAGATAGGTAGCATTACGTTGCAGCAATGCTTCACACATTGCAGAAGCATTGCAATCTACAATAAAAACCGACTTCTGAATAAATTAACAAATTACAGGGCAGGGTCTATTCTCTCTCAAGTCAAAGAAAGAAACAGATCCAAACAAGCATTAATCAAATTACCATGTAAATATCAACAAACTTTCTATTTTTACTTATCAGATAAATAAATTTTATCTCAGTTTGATAGCTGAGAAAGCTGAGAATAAAAGTTGCAAAAGAAAAGTAACAAAGTCCTATATTTTTGATGCATAACTTCTTCAAAACAAACAAATACATCAAGCAAAACACCTAAACTTGGCTAAATGAATCCAAGCCCAAAACAAATTAACTAATCCAAGAATTCCTCCCATCCTTCCCTGCTGAATCCTGTTACTATGGTTGTGGACCTTGTGGTTGTAGATCAAGGTAGTCAATGGTTTCAAAGGGAATTAGTGGCATATTATGGTCACTCATATGTTGCCCTGCCCTTATATATTGAATTTAGAAATCAGTCTCAGAAGTTCATCCTAGACTCTACTATCCAAAGTCCAAACCCTTATTATCAATTAGAGTAAGAAAAAGGAAAGAAAAAAAAGGACAAAAAAAGAGAAAAAAAAAAAAAAAAAAGAGAATTAAATGATTCCCTTCTAGTTCAGCAACTGAAATTTTGTTTTATAAATAGTATGATCAAAATGTCATCAAGTTCATATTAGATCTACAGTAGATCTAAGTTATCCTCACCACATAAAAGAACAACCTTTTTTTTATAGGTACTACATAAAAGAACTTCTTTGCTACTTGTTTGTTTCCAATCAACTGATCTTCATGTTCATATTTTTATAGGTCCCGGTGGTACCCTTAAACCTATGCAAAATTATGTAGTCTTTTAACACTGTAAACCATAGTCATTTGCATGGTGGAGTTCCACAACTTATCCATCTTAGTCATTTGAACACATATGGTTAAATCATGAAAATAGGAAACCTGCTCCCTTTGTCAATGTTTCTGTTGCATTTTATCTCATTGTACTTATTAGATGATTGCTGATGGGAATTAACTCATTAAACCCCAAAACCCCTTGGAGGTGGAAAAGGCAAGAGATCTTTTGGGCAGAAGTCAAGTACACATACAAATAAAATCTGCATGCATAATCTCAAAACTATTACTTTTTGTAGTGATACATTTCCAAACTATTCACACATTCAAACACTTAACACCAATATATTTTTTTTTGATAGGTAATATAAGAATTATTATTGATGAAAATGGAAAAAGAAACATACAATGTGTTCATGAGAATGAACACAGCAAAGTACAAAACAGAACACCACAGAAAACAATCAAGAGACTAAACTAAGAGAAGAAAAAAACTGAACAATAGAAGAACACTCGGTAAAACCCCAGCACTGAGACCACTCAAAAAGACTTCTCTGGCACAGGCCTATTAACTCAACCAAAGACTTCTCAGAATCTTCAAAGGACCGACGATTACGCTCCATCCATACAGTCCACATCAAACATCTTGGAATTAAACTCCAAATATCTAAATCATGTTTCCCAAGCCATTGATTCCAACAAAATAATAATTCCGTCACAGCACTAGGCAAGACCCACTGAATACCGAAAGCCTGAAGCATTAAAACCCATAAAGAATTCGCCACATGACAATGAATAAGGAGATGATCCACATATTCCCCACTGCACCGGCACATACAACACCGATTTGCCAAAGGGTGACCTCTAAGCATGAGATTATCCAATGTAAGAATGCGATCATGAGTTGCCGTCCATAGAAAAAAAGCCACCCTTTTGGGAGCCTTTGCTTTCCAAATGCCCTTCCAAGGGAAGATAGAGTTGGGAGTCGTCCTTAACTCATTGTAAAAGGAACGGGTATCAAACTTACCATTTCCATTATGGGTACCAATATTCTTTTAAATAATTAAACAAATATATGAAAAAAGTGTTATCTTCTTTTCAATAAAGTGCATACATAAGAAAAAGTGAAAAGAGTATAGATGTTGAAAAGAAAACAATTTTGAAAAAAAAAATAAAAAACTACACAATCAAATGCAAGAAAAATCAATAATACTAATAATAATAATAATAATAATAATAATAATAATAAAGGAATATTCAAACACATCATACCATGATAATCAAAGAAATGCTGGAATCGAAAATAACATTCTAATTAATCGAATGTGTCAATGGTGGTAATTTGTTCATAATTACCATAAGAATCTCAAACTACAATCGCTACAAGGTGTCAATAGCTAACTATATTAATACAGCTGCATGAATAAGTGTAATCTAACATGAAACACAATGAATTTACCATAGTTTACACAAGAAACACTACTGAATATTGCACCTTACTGTAAGAAAACCTGATTAGTTGGAAAAGCAAGAAACAAACTATTGTAGCTAGATCTAGTGCAGCGGCTGAGTATAGAACCCTGACACGTCATGCAAGCTTACGTGGATTAAGCACTTACTTGAGGAATTAAAATTCACTGTCAAGGTACCCATGACTATGCATTGTGATAATCAAGCAGCAATTCATATTACCTCCAATTAAACATATAGAAGTAGACTGTCATATTATTCAGGAGAAAGTAGAAGATGGTGTAATTGCTACTCCATATGTGTCTACAAGAGTTAAAATTGTTGATATGTTTACCAAAGCCTTACGTAGAACTCGTTAAGATTTATTATGTAACAAGTTGGGATTGTATGATACATACTCTCTATCTTGAGGGGGAGTGGGTTAGTATAATGTTAGGGGCAGAAGGGATTTTGTATTGTACATATATATATATATATATATATATTATTTTGTGTTTAGGGTTAATTAACAAACCCTATACACATTTACCTAGTCAAATTACTTTGAAGGAGGTTATGCTCTTTGTGATGAGGAAGCAACGAATGGGTTCCATCTTTTACTTAGATATGGAAAGTCATGTGAAGATGATAGGCGAGCCATCATGGACGAAAGGTGCAGCACCTATAATTTGTACATGTACAAGATAGTGGAGCTATATTCATTGCAACCAAAGAAGAGAAAGGCAAGCCCCAAACCAACGGTGAAGATGAAGTAGGTAGGTCTATTAGTGAAGAATAAATCCTTGCAGTGTCAAATGTGCAAGATTGATCACTAATGAGGCAAAATACTTAATGTCCATCTGGTGTGCATGTCTTACAATTGGAGGTTCAACACTTCAACCAAACTTGAGGAAAAGTTTGCTTTCAAGAAAGGGAATCTTGATACAGGTGCAATTACATTGGTGCTTTTATTTGTGCGTAATTTAGCTGTGAAGTAACAGCAACCTTTTTGTGATGCAACAACAGCAAACTCATGGTACAAAGCAGACACAAAAAGCCCAATCAACCCAAATTAATGCTGCACAACAGCAAGTTACAGAAACTCACTCCCTATCATGTTTCCAAGGGCACTTGAGGCCAAGTGCTTCTAAAGATGGGAAGTCCGATGCAGGAGTCCTCTTTTCATATGTTCAACATTGATTCAAGTCGCAGCAGGCAGTTACAGGCCAGCAACCACTCTTATCTTTTTGTAACTGATTAGCTAGTTAATTAAATGGCTGTTTAGGCTGTAGCTAATAGGATTAGACCACTTGACACTCATCCAAGTGGCTGCTAGTGTCAAACAAGTTGTATAAATACATTTTGTAATCAGTTATGGTAACTGAATGCATTGTTAGTCTTCGTGTGTTATTTTGGAACTGTGTTCTTGCAGAAGTGCTTATCCACCTATTGATTGTTCTAAGCAACTCAGCCCTTTCATTGCTTCTAAACCATACACAAACAGCCCATCACATTCCTTACATCAGAAGGAGAGCTAACTGAATAAGGCATTATAGTCAATTTATCTTTTCGATGGACGCCAACTATTTAAGTGGGCACACAGGTGTGATGCATGTGCTAACTTTTCCGTCAAAGTTAACCCTAAATCAGACAATGGGGTACATTGTAGCAAGAGTCTCACATTTGGGGGTTAATCATGCACTCTTAAATTTTGGGGGATATTGTAATTTAGGTGAAAGATTAGGGTAGAAAAGTGTAATTTTCCACACAAAAAAATGATCCACGTCACATTTATAGTCTGGTAGGTCTAATAAGTTTAGCAATAAAACCCATTAGGACTACATCCTGAAAATTCCCATGTGTTTACTTTACCCATGAAAAGGTCTGTAGACTCCTAACATTAGTCCAAAACCCCATAGTAGTTTTCCTCAATCAATAAACAAAACATCATTTTTTTCCCTATCTCTATCTATAAATATGACAAAAACTTTCACAAGGATAGACAATAAGGCTAACTAGTCCAAATCAAAGAATGCCCAATTAATCCATTTTGCTCAAGCTCGTTAGCTATTATAAGACTAATCTTCAATTGGTCTATATTATATTTTGTTTATTATTATGTTGTGTGCCTCATGTATTCATCTAGGTTGCGTATAATATCCTTATATCTATACGAAATTATATAGAGATAAGCCCATAAACCTTAGTCATCCATTTAGGGGAGGTTCATCTTAGTCAATCCTATTCATCCACTTTACAACCCAACCCAAAATACATAAGGGAATGAAGAATTTATCCACAATGCATTCAAAGTCCAAAGGGTCGTTTATGTTAAGCATTTGAACACATGACTAAATTGTTAACATGAGCAAATTGTTCGTGGGACTTTGTTTCTATTGGATTCTATCCCATCTCGTCTCATTTTGTATAGTAGATGATTGGTCCTAACCTCCAGACGAGTGAAAAGGCAAAAGAAAAAACCCATTCGAATAGCTTGTAAGCAAATTAAAGTATATGTTGGGTGAAAGTCAAGCACAAATACTAAAAAATGTGCATGCATAATCCCAGAACTATTTAGTTTTTGTAGTAATAAATCTCAAACTATTCACAGGTACAAGCACTTACCACCAATATTTAAAAAATAAAAATAAAAAACTTAACCCCATCATCTTCTCAATAAATGCATGCATAAGAACATACAACAAACCTTCAGGAATGTTGATTTTATACTTGTAGAGGATCCTCCGTGATCAACATATTTTAACTCCAGTTCTCCTCTCGGTCTACCAAAAAAAAAGAAGATGGAACAATTAATACCTGTTTTTCATAGCATCTTCTTAAAGAAGGCCACCCACTATCATACTTGATCATTTGCTTCGTTCCACCATCTGTACAAGTTTGACACATGTTAGCACTACATATAAATGACTTATCCATCTTAGTCAATCCTCATCATCCACTTTACACCCCAACCGCCCCCTGCCCCCAACAACACACAAAAAAAAGAAGGAAATGACAAAAGTATCCACAATGCAGTAGGTCTACTATGTTAAGCATTTGAACACATGGCTAAATCATGAAAATAGGAAACCTGCTCCCTTTGTCATTGTTTCTGTTGTATTCTATCTCAGTGTACTTATTAGATGATTGTTGATGGGAAATTAACTCATTAAACCCCAAAACCCCTTGGAGGTGGAAAAGGCAAGAGATCTTTTGGGCAGAAGTCAAGTACACATACAAATAAAAATGTGCATGCATAATCTCAAAACTATTACTTTTTGTAGTGATACATTTCCAAACTATTCTCACATTCAAACACTTAACAATAATATTCTTTTAAATAATTAAACATATATATGAAAAAAGTGTTATCTTCTTTTCAATAAAGTGCATGCATAAGAAAAAGTGAAACGAGTATACTTGTTGACAAGAAAACAATTAAAAAAAAAAAAAAAAAAAACTACCAAATCAAATNACGGTGAAGATGAAGTAGGTAGGTCTATTAGTGAAGAATAAATCCTTGCAGTGTCAAATGTGCAAGATTGATCACTAATGAGGCAAAATACTTAATGTCCATCTGGTGTGCATGTCTTACAATTGGAGGTTCAACACTTCAACCAAACTTGAGGAAAAGTTTGCTTTCAAGAAAGGGAATCTTGATACAGGTGCAATTACATTGGTGCTTTTATTTGTGCGTAATTTAGCTGTGAAGTAACAGCAACCTTTTTGTGATGCAACAACAGCAAACTCATGGTACAAAGCAGACACAAAAAGCCCAATCAACCCAAATTAATGCTGCACAACAGCAAGTTACAGAAACTCACTCCCTATCATGTTTCCAAGGGCACTTGAGGCCAAGTGCTTCTAAAGATGGGAAGTCCGATGCAGGAGTCCTCTTTTCATATGTTCAACATTGATTCAAGTCGCAGCAGGCAGTTACAGGCCAGCAACCACTCTTATCTTTTTGTAACTGATTAGCTAGTTAATTAAATGGCTGTTTAGGCTGTAGCTAATAGGATTAGACCACTTGACACTCATCCAAGTGGCTGCTAGTGTCAAACAAGTTGTATAAATACATTTTGTAATCAGTTATGGTAACTGAATGCATTGTTAGTCTTCGTGTGTTATTTTGGAACTGTGTTCTTGCAGAAGTGCTTATCCACCTATTGATTGTTCTAAGCAACTCAGCCCTTTCATTGCTTCTAAACCATACACAAACAGCCCATCACATTCCTTACATCAGAAGGAGAGCTAACTGAATAAGGCATTATAGTCAATTTATCTTTTCGATGGACGCCAACTATTTAAGTGGGCACACAGGTGTGATGCATGTGCTAACTTTTCCGTCAAAGTTAACCCTAAATCAGACAATGGGGTACATTGTAGCAAGAGTCTCACATTTGGGGGTTAATCATGCACTCTTAAATTTTGGGGGATATTGTAATTTAGGTGAAAGATTAGGGTAGAAAAGTGTAATTTTCCACACAAAAAAATGATCCACGTCACATTTATAGTCTGGTAGGTCTAATAAGTTTAGCAATAAAACCCATTAGGACTACATCCTGAAAATTCCCATGTGTTTACTTTACCCATGAAAAGGTCTGTAGACTCCTAACATTAGTCCAAAACCCCATAGTAGTTTTCCTCAATCAATAAACAAAACATCATTTTTTTCCCTATCTCTATCTATAAATATGACAAAAACTTTCACAAGGATAGACAATAAGGCTAACTAGTCCAAATCAAAGAATGCCCAATTAATCCATTTTGCTCAAGCTCGTTAGCTATTATAAGACTAATCTTCAATTGGTCTATATTATATTTTGTTTATTATTATGTTGTGTGCCTCATGTATTCATCTAGGTTGCGTATAATATCCTTATATCTATACGAAATTATATAGAGATAAGCCCATAAACCTTAGTCATCCATTTAGGGGAGGTTCATCTTAGTCAATCCTATTCATCCACTTTACAACCCAACCCAAAATACATAAGGGAATGAAGAATTTATCCACAATGCATTCAAAGTCCAAAGGGTCGTTTATGTTAAGCATTTGAACACATGACTAAATTGTTAACATGAGCAAATTGTTCGTGGGACTTTGTTTCTATTGGATTCTATCCCATCTCGTCTCATTTTGTATAGTAGATGATTGGTCCTAACCTCCAGACGAGTGAAAAGGCAAAAGAAAAAACCCATTCGAATAGCTTGTAAGCAAATTAAAGTATATGTTGGGTGAAAGTCAAGCACAAATACTAAAAAATGTGCATGCATAATCCCAGAACTATTTAGTTTTTGTAGTAATAAATCTCAAACTATTCACAGGTACAAGCACTTACCACCAATATTTAAAAAATAAAAATAAAAAACTTAACCCCATCATCTTCTCAATAAATGCATGCATAAGAACATACAACAAACCTTCAGGAATGTTGATTTTATACTTGTAGAGGATCCTCCGTGATCAACATATTTTAACTCCAGTTCTCCTCTCGGTCTACCAAAAAAAAAGAAGATGGAACAATTAATACCTGTTTTTCATAGCATCTTCTTAAAGAAGGCCACCCACTATCATACTTGATCATTTGCTTCGTTCCACCATCTGTACAAGTTTGACACATGTTAGCACTACATATAAATGACTTATCCATCTTAGTCAATCCTCATCATCCACTTTACACCCCAACCGCCCCCTGCCCCCAACAACACACAAAAAAAAGAAGGAAATGACAAAAGTATCCACAATGCAGTAGGTCTACTATGTTAAGCATTTGAACACATGGCTAAATCATGAAAATAGGAAACCTGCTCCCTTTGTCATTGTTTCTGTTGTATTCTATCTCAGTGTACTTATTAGATGATTGTTGATGGGAAATTAACTCATTAAACCCCAAAACCCCTTGGAGGTGGAAAAGGCAAGAGATCTTTTGGGCAGAAGTCAAGTACACATACAAATAAAAATGTGCATGCATAATCTCAAAACTATTACTTTTTGTAGTGATACATTTCCAAACTATTCTCACATTCAAACACTTAACAATAATATTCTTTTAAATAATTAAACATATATATGAAAAAAGTGTTATCTTCTTTTCAATAAAGTGCATGCATAAGAAAAAGTGAAACGAGTATACTTGTTGACAAGAAAACAATTAAAAAAAAAAAAAAAAAAAACTACCAAATCAAATGCAAAAAATCAATAATAATAATAAAGGAATATTAAAACACATCATACCATGATAACCAAAGAAATGCTGGAATCAAAAATAGCATTCTAATTAATCGAAGGTGTCAATGGTGGCAATTCGTTCATAATTACCATTAGAATCTCAAACTACAATTGCTACAAGGTGTCAACAGCTAACTACATTAACACAGCTGCATGATTAAGTGTACTCTAACATGAAATTAACACAATGAATTTAACATAGTTTTTTTATTTTTATTTTTATTTTTATTTTTTATAGGAAATAAAAGTTTTATTGATATCAAAAGCGCAATGTGTTTGCAATTGTAAACTCACAGCAAAGAAAAGAATACAATAAAATCAAATGGAAAATCTAACAGAAATAATGAAATCAGACACGAAAATACAATGTGTGAGACCCCAAATACGAGACCACTCAAATAAAGTCCTAACTAGTGAAGTCTTCAATAGATCGATAGGTCTCTCAATGTCCTCAAAAGTATGGGCACTGCGTTCCTTCCATACTAACCACATTAGACATGCTGGTCCCATATTCCAAACATTTGAAGAATAGTTCCCCAACCAATTCCTCCAAGCAAAAAGAAGAGAGACAACTATACTTCGCATCACCCACTGAATCCCAAACATAAGAAAAACCTCACTCCACAAAGCATGAGCAAACTTGCAGTGGAGTAAAAGGGGTCCACAGTTTCCTTGTCACACCGACATAGGCAACACCAATTAACAAGAGGCAAGTTCTTCTTATCTATTGTAAGAATACCATCCCTAACAGCAGTCCATAAAAAGAAAGACTCTCTTTTAGGTACCTTAACACACCAAATGCTTTGCCAAGGGAAGGAAACAGAAGGGGCTTTCAAGAAGGAATTATAAACATAAAAAATACCACTACAATCCAACTGCCAAATCAGAACATCATCACCCTCCCCCATGGAATTCTGGCAGAAACATGCTCAAAGAAAGAGTAAAATCTCCCCATTTCCCAGCCATTAAATTCACGATGGAAAAGTAAGTTCCAACTCCTACCTCCCCCATCTGGTGCATGAAGAATCATATCAGAAATCAGAGCCTCTTGAACCACAGCACAGACAAACAATTCCGGATATAACTCTTCCAAAGAAATAGGACTGCTCCAAGGGTAGTGCCAGAACTGAATGCGAACACCCTCTCCTGCTGCATAAACTACATGACTGAGGAAACTATGACCGAGGAAACTATCTACACCTTTCCCAATGTTCTTCCACAACCCACAGCCATGTGTTCCTCTAACAACCCTAGTGCACCAACCTCCACTAACCTCCCCATATTTAGTGTCAATAAACTAACGCCATAAATGGTTAACTTCCTCCCCAATGCGCCAAAGCCACTTCCCAAGCAAAGCTTGGTTAAAAAGCCCAAACCTCCAACTTTACCATAGTTTACACAAGAAACACTACTGGATATTGCACCTTTCTGTGAGAAAACCTGATTAGTTGTAAAAGCAAGAAACAAACTATTGTAGACAGAACTAGTGCAGCAGCTGAGTATAGAGCCATGCCACATCATGCGAGCTTATGTGGATTAAGCACTTACTTGAGGAATTAAAATTCATTGTGAAGGTACCTATGACTATGCATTGTGATAAGTTGAGCATAATAGTAAAAATTGTGCATGCATAATCCCCAAACTATTTAGTTTTTGTAGTAATAAATCTCAAACTATTCACAAGTACAAGCACTTACCACCAATTTTTAAAATTAAAAAAAAAAAAAAAAATTAAAAAAAAAAAAAAATCTTATACCCCATCTTCTTCTTAATAAATGCATGCATAAGATCATGGAACAAACCTCCTGGATACTGATGTTGGTGCTTGTACATTGTCTGCGATCAACGGATTTGACTCCAGATACCCTATCTCTTAAAAAAAAAAAAAAAAAAAAAGATGAAACAATTAATACCTGTTTTCACTGCATCTTCTTAAAGAAGGCCACCCACTAACTATCATACTTTGATCATTACACTTGCTTCATTTGAACTCATTGGTTTTGATGTATAAATTCCACCATCCGTACAAGTTTGACACATGTTGGCACTACATATAAATGACTTAAGTGTATTGTTATTCTTAGGTGCACATCAGATAAGCACATGCTTAGGGCAATGATTAAAGGGAAAAAGATGATGATGGTTCCCATTAAAGGTTCCACATGATAAAGGGTTATAGAGAGCATGCTATGGGTTAAGAGTAGCCTCTTGGTAACTTGTAAACAACTAGCTGAAACTATATGTTGAAGATTTTATGGATGACAATGGCACTTCAAAAAGCTACCACATTTAAGAAGGCAACCACACCCTCTACAAATTATATAAGCCATTAGAATTGTTCTTCATAATGTGAAGTTATAGGCTTTGTAAGATCAATTATGTAGATATCAAATATGTGCTTTGTTGTTGATGCTTAAGTAAAGACCACATACACAGCAACAAATAACAAACATCTATGTAGCAATAATAATTATTAAAAAAAAAAAAGTATTTGGCATTGGGTATATAGAGAGAGCAGGTAACTTACCCCAACATGCAATCCAAGAAGTTAATGTATCGATCCATGGAATATTTCTGGAAGGACACAATTGTCAACTCAAACTTGCCCCTATCCTCGTGCTCATATATTGTTTTTTTTTTTTTTTTTTTTCCCGGAAAAGTGAACAGTAAAATCACATGATTTTACTGTTCATGAGACAAAAAACACTGTTTATGTACTGTTTGACACTGTTCACGCACTAAAAAATATTAAAAATGGGTCCCACGGTACTATTTACACATTTAAAAATTATTTTGCTACAGTATTTTCAGTTTTCAGTTTTCAGTTTTCAGTTTCAGCAACAATAAGTTCAATCCAAACTCACCCTATGAAATCCCCAAATTTTCTTAGGATGTGGGCTTCTGCGTGACTTGTACTGTCAGATCAAGAGAGGGAGGGAGGGAAACATATCACAATGGGCATTTTGCCTCATTTTGATACTCACCCATCAAAGGAGAGAGGAATGAAGAAGAGAAATTAAAGATTTAGAGCCACTACAAAGTGATGTATGATGTATGATATATCCTACAGCTACTCAGGTGGTGCTTGAATCTGCTGCACCTATAATCTCAAAATTTAAAACACAGAACCTAAGCTGAAATAAAAACTAGACAATATAATAAGATTAAACAATTACACACATATAATTTGAATGTTATCTTCACTACCCTACATAGATATTAATAACGAATGCCTGGACTTGAAAAAGAAAGGCATTGGAGTAGGCTTGAGTGTTGTAGTTGAAAGCATCACCTAAAAGGCTAAAACATAAGTTGATATTTTTTAGAAAATAAATTATTTTTCAAAAAGTATTTTTTATAAAACTATCTTATTTCCCTTATTTAACTTGCTATGAAATAGAATTGTTTTCTAAAAAATTTTAGTGAAAAAAATCTTTTAAAAATAAGTTATACTTTTTTTGTTGACCAAAAATAGTTTTTTTTTTTTTTTTTTCCCTGATGCTACCAAACACTAAAAAACACGGAAAACCATCTTTACACAAAATTTTCCATCGAAACAAACATAACATGTATGATGCCAATCACATATTGGTTTATCCAACTCGTGGCACTTTGAATTTCTAGCTCATTAATATCTGTTATAAATTGCAATTTATTTAAATTATATAACCCTCCATACTTGAGGCACCTTAGTGTTCAATGAAATGCATGAAAGAGATATTGTTTTGTGGAATTTGATGATCGCAGGTTCATTAGCATGATTTATATATATAAAAAAAGGTTCAATATCATGATGATCTTCAGTGGGTATGCACAGAGCAGAATGAGATGATGGCCTTTTATTGCTAAACTGTAGCAGAATGTAATTTCTACCGGTGTGTAAGTTTTAGTCCTGTAAATTGCACTAAAAATTTCTATGTGTTCAGAAGATAAACATCTTAGAGAGCTTCCTTAAATAGTTAATATAACATATAAAGACACTTAAACCCAAAAGGTCTAAGCCTAATAGGTATGTGCTCAATTATGTTATATTAACTACTCATTCTTCTCATCATTATTTAATGTGGAACTTCACTCACACGTGTAACCCAATAATCTCCCCCTCATGTGTAAGTCTCTACCTCTCTATGGGTTTCAAGACCTCTCCGTGAGCCATGAACAAGTCTTACTCGCTCCCTCTTGCCTAATGGGCCTTTCCCTTCAGTAGTACATTATCCATGGGCCTCCATGTGTCAACCCCGCACATCTTTTATCCTCCATTGGAACCTCGCATTTCATCATTGTCTAGCACCATTAGCAATAATACTCATTTGTTGGGCATTTGTTCAAGATCGTTTGTGCGGGGCTTTATGGGCTTTCTTGGTGCAATATACTCTCCAACTGCAAAAGGGACCCACCCTGCTCCTTTTGCGAAAATGCTTCAAGTACACTCCGTTCCCGCTCCAACTAAGAAAGAAACCTCGATAACCTTGCCACCTTTGGCCCACACCACTTGAGCTCTGATATCACTTGTGAGATAAACATCTTGGAAAGCTTCCTCTTGAATAATTAATATAACATATAAAGATACACTTTAACCCAAAAGGCCTAAGTCCAATGGGTATATGCTCAATTATGTTATATTATCTACTCATTATTCTCATTATTATTCAATGTGGGATTTCACTCATATGTGTAACCCAACACTATGAGTTCCTGAATGTCATGACCATGGCTACATGGTTGCTGTCATATTGTTGTGAATGTATTTTGATATGATGTATCTTTTGCATTGGCAAACGGATTTTGCTAATTCCTTTCACACAAGGGCTACCTAATTGATCTTAGGGTTCAGAAGTATTAAAGTGGGATTTAAGAAAAAACTGAGGCTTTTTGCTGTGCATCTTAATCTCTAATTCTTATATCGGTTTTAATTACATGCATTTTGATACCTGACTCAAATATAAGTGACTTTAACAGTGTATATGTATCAAAACTGAATCTTCCCTTTGTTTGGTTATTGAGAAAATCTTTTTTACTTTTTTTGATAAGTACCTTGTTGATAAAATGTAAGAAAAAAAGGTAAAACAAACTTTAAGTTTTACTTTTGAATTATTTTAATTGACGATGTGAGGAAGCAATATTAAAAAATTCCACCAAGCCTAACCTAAATGAAGTAGTTTTATACTGTTTTATTTCATTTTGATGGTGAAAAATATATAAGACTTAAGGATATCTTTTCTTATCCTTCCTCTAATTTCCTTTGATTGTGAAAATAATTGGCATTTTATCTACTTTGCCTTTACCCAAGAAGTGTATGGCAACTTCAAAGATATATCTAGGTATTCTCGAATTGATTTTTTTTTTTCTGCATTTAAAATGATAGCTTTTGTTTCAACATCCTCTTAGGCCAAATGAGCATGTGCATATGTAAATTCTGTAGGGGTGAGGCTTACGTCCAGTGCACTATATGCATTGGACCCGTTAAGATAGTGACATGCGTTCAAAAGTGAACATGTGTTATAATCTCAAAGGGATCAGTGCACTGGACCAAAACCTCACCCATTTTGGAGTTGTACAATATCTAGAGTGGACAGTAAATATGGTAAAGCAATTGCCTCATAACTTGTACCCGATTAAATATATTCATTTCTTGGTTATTTTGTAACTCTGTGCTCAGATCTTATATAAAGTCTAATAATAATTTTAGATCTATTTCTTTAGAGTACTAGTATCCGAAGTTGTAAAACTTCAAATATCCTATATTTTAGTATCAAACCATAAAAATGGGCATTATCTGGCATGCTAGTTGTAAATTTTTTTACAATGTAGCTACAATAATGTCTTACTTGTAAGACGTTCTTGTAGCAAATTGTATAATTTTAAATTAACTTTTTCTCTCACTTGCTTTTATTCTCTTGTCACACTCTCTATCTCTCTCCGTCTCCCACTGTTCTCTGATCTCACTTCTCTCTCTCTCTCTCTCTCTCTCTCTCTCTCTCTCTCATTCAAAACTTACCACCGGAGCTAGGTTGGACTATTTTGCATGGAGATCGGCATGGCAAGGTCATAGTGGCACAAAGGAGGTAGAGATTAGTGTGGTGATGCGATTGAGGTGGAGGTTTCTGGGTCTCTAGATCAATGAGATCGGCAGTGGCAAGTTTCTGGATTTCTAGATCGACGAGATTGCAGTGGTGGGTTTTTGAGTTTGGTTGTTGTGTGTGTTTTCCTGTACTTGTTGTGGTAGGTGTCTGGTGGTTTTTGGCGGTTTTGTGTGTGTGTGTGTATGTGTTTTTTTTTTCTCTTAGTGGTTCTTGTGGTGGCGGTTTCTTGTGGTTGTTGTTGTTGGTGGTGGGTTTGGTGATTTTTTAATGGGTTTGGTGATTTTTTAATGGGTTTTGGTGGTTGGCATGATGGTGGCGTGGTGGTACCTATTGTGGTTGTGGTGGTGGTTGTTGGTCAATGTCTAGTGGGTTAAATGGGATGTGAGTGGCAATGGTAGTGTGATGTTGTGGTTGTTGGTTGTTGGTTGCTTAGAGGAAGAGGAAGAAAGAGAGGAAAAGGAAGAGAGAGAGAGAGAGAGAGATAGTAAAAAAATAATATTTAAATAAAGTGACAAAAAAAATAGAGTTTCGGGTGTTGGGACTGTTGTAAAGTGGTATGGTATAATAGATAAAGTAGCATTATACTTTTTCACCTACACATATTTCCAAAAAAACTGAAAACTGTTGTTTAAACACACGTACCAAACATGCCATAATGCTCTTCTATTTTGAATTATGGTTTTGTTAACATTGGAACACGTGCTCTATTTGGTTCCTGAGAAATTATAGCAAATGATAAGCTTAGATTTTTGTATTTTTTAGTTGGTCTTCAAATTTTTAGATTTTTTTTTGAATGAATTAAATCTTAGGTGCAGCTCTGTATGAATGAGGGGTGTAAGAAAAACAGAAATTGAAATACCAAGTTATGAATCTTTAACGTTTTGTAAGAAAAATGGAACTTAAAGTTAAATACCATATTATGAATCTTTGAGTTGAAGGAAGTGTGGGAATGTGTCACAGTTTTTCAGTGTGCTAATATTTTTCGAATATTTAATTAAATAATAGTTCAAATATGAAGATGTGCTGAAATCGTTAGTGAGTTGTAGGCTCCAAAGCACTCCAATGGGTACTTATGGAATGAGAACAAATGGACCAAACAGAAGGCACCAGTGTGGTACCGACCAAGAACCCTCCAAAGGTCAAGTCAGTGAATGAGAAATTTCTAAGAACTCTATAGTGAGAAAGCTAGGGAGTTTCTGCTTACCTGGGAAAAGTGGTGGTCTAGTGTTTATATAGTGGTGAGTGGTGAATTGAAATCCCTCCAAAGTAGGGATCTTTCCTTGTTGGGAGGGTTTGGCACGTAGGGTTTTCAAGATTTTAGGGTGCCTTTCCATGTGAGAGAGATATGGGTGATTAATAGATTGATTTATGGATTTGATTTTGCGTGCTAGACAAGATGTTTCCATGTATAGATATTCGTCGGGCCTAAGCCAAGCCATGTTGGACCCGTCAACCTCTTCATCCCGTCAGCCCGTTGCCCTGTCCAAGGGTTTCCTGTCGGCTTACAATGGCTCCCGTCGGTAACCCTTGTGAGGTCGACACTTGTGATGTCGTTGGCCTAGGTCTTCCGTTTGTTTTCTATAAAGCAGACGGGCTTGTAGATGTTGTTGGCTTCCTTGCGCGGCACTTCCAGGGGTAACAAATTCCTGTCTAAAATACCCCTATCAGCTGCCCCCTACTCCGTGGTCCCATTGGCTTTTGCTGATGGGCTGCAAAGTACACGAGTATTTATGACTATTAATTAGATGTTTTATTGAAGTGTGTGTCATTAAATGGCGTAGGCAACCCTAAGCTTAAATGCTAGGTGACACGTGGCACTTGCTGATTGGCCCCGTTTCCAATCAAAAGCGTCGCTTCGTTTGTCATGTCTCTTCACTCTATAAATAGTTCCCCCTCCCCTCAGTTGTTCCCTTTATTCTATTTTCACTCCTGGAGAGCTTTTAGAGATCAGAGTGTTTTGCGCCCATCTGTTATTTTTGACTGCCCGTCCTTTGTAACGCTTCGTCACCTTCGAAGAATCCGTTGCCTTGTAAGTTTCCTTTATCTCTTTCTTTCTTGTTTATTATTTTAGTTGGTCGTCATCTATATAGAGACTTGTTGAGTAGGTTCTTAGAATACCTTCGTCGCTTGTAGGTGAATAGATGTTAGGTGGTAGAGAAGCGACGAGTGAACAGTCATCGTCAGTTCGTGAAGGTGCGGGCTATGACGAGGTCTACCCGTTAGGTTGTGGGCCCGAGGAGGGCTTATCCTGATCCCCATAAAGGGAATCGTCTGCTCATTCTCCTGACGAAGGGGAGAAGGAAGAGTATAAAGGGGATGAAGGAGAAAACGACGAGGGAGAGGACGGGGAGGAGAGGGAAGGTAAGGAGGAAGAAGAGAGTGACGAAGGGAGTCACGAGATAAGTGACGGGTTGACAGACCAGTCGAACGGTAAAGGTGGTAGACCCTTTATTCTTCCTAAGATATGGATGGTGAACGACTTTTTTCTGACCATGTCTTAAAAGGTCTTCAATACCCTTCACGACTATCACTAAATCCTCGATAGCATCCCCATCCATCTGCTAGAGAAGTTTGAGAGATGTTATTCGGGTAAGATGGCGGACGTGGGCATGTACGATGCTATGTTCACTGCTGGGCTAAGGCTGCCACTAATGGAACTTCACCGTCAACTTGTTGATTACCTCGGTTTGTTAGTCAGTCAAAATGCCCCAAACGTGTGGAGGATTTTTATTGGCGTCGAGGTGATATGGGGCCATTGGAATGGAGGGAACCATCGACTTATGCTTAACGAGTTCTTTAACTATTATAAGCCCTAGTAGATATCCTCATCAAATGGCATCTACCACTTTCTAGCTAGGAAGCCATCACTCAGGCTTGCATCTGACATGCTAGATTCTAATAGAAACTAGAAGAATAGGTACTTCTTTGTCAAGGGGACGTAGTGGGTGTGTCGGCCTGAAGAGTGGGCTAGCATGCTTGACGGGTTTGATAATACATGGGGGATTGTCAGGAAGTTTGGTGAACCTTCAGCTTTTTCGTACCTTAGCTAAGTTTAATCTTGTGTCTAACACTTAAATTCCTTTTATTTTTCAGCCTCCGTTCATCCTGAGATAACTAACGAGTAGGAAAATTTCCTTAAGAAGGTCTGGGTGATCCCATTGGAGGAGAGGAAGTGGAAGGACTTAGTCACCCTCCACGCCTTTTGTGGGGTCTTGAGTCGACGCCTGTAGCTCAACGACTGCATGCTGCTTCATGAAGACGTAAGTCCTCTTGTCCGCCTATACTTCTGTTAACTCTTTCTTTAAATGTCTATTCTCTAATCCATTCCGTCATTTTTCAAAGATGGACATAGGCAGGCAAAGGGCGTTGATAAGGAAATTTGCCACTGCTAGTAATTAGCAAGGGGAGGGGTCAACGTCGGCCCCTAAAGTGGTCCTCAAGACGGTCAATAAGAGGAAAAATAAAGCCAACGATAAATGTCTGCCTAAGAAGGGGACGGGATCGTCTGCTTAAGAAAGGGATGGGACCGTTCGCAGAAGCTTAGTAGCATAAATCTCCTCCCCCTCTTCGTCATGGCATAGGCAAGGGTTTGATGATGGGTAAGGGCCTCATCTTTAGTGAGCCCATCTAGAGGTTAGTCACGCATAAGGAATATGTTGTTGAGATGGTTAACTCAATCATCAAGGTGACAGACCTGGACCCTTATGGCGAGCTCACGACGGAAGACTTGAGGGATTCAGGCCTTTACGATCTGTCGAGGGTACGTATTCATTGCTTTAAGTTTGGACTAATTTTTGTGTATTTCTCCTAACCCTCGTCGTGTTCTCTTATCTCAGGCATTGGTGCGCATGAGAGCCCTTAAGGATAGGTGCAAGGCCAACGAGGGGGTGATTCGTCGGTTCTGTAAGCGTCAAGAAATTGAAAATAAGGAACGAGACCAGTATAAGAAGGCCATTTGCACCCTTAACAAGGAGTTGACGACTAAGCTTGTTGAGCTGGCAGAGGAGACCCGTTTACCTGAGGAGGCAGAGAAGGCGAAGACCAGTCTAGAGGCGGAGCTGGCTAAACTTCGTGAGCAGACGGACAAGGCTAAGGCTGACGCTGTGGTGGAGTTTCGGGTTTCTCAACCCTTTTTTGATGCAAGTGGCATCTTTTATGACGATGGGTTCGACGACTGCCTAAAGCAGGTTGGAGTCGTCTAACTTGATCTGGACTTGTCCTAGATCGTCATAGATTATACCGTCCCGTCGACCCCTGGTGGGGATGATGCCGTCGTGATGAGATAGACGGCTCTACTCACACTGTTAAATAGGAGGTGAAGGATGCTGATGGCGTGGTTGTAACTCAATTTGCTGCCGAGGGTCTCGATGCTCCTGTGGTCCATTAACTGTGAATAGTTCGATTGCTTTTGATGCACTTGTGGTTCCAGCAACTGTGGTTGACCCGACCGTCTCAAATGCCCCTCAGTCTTGATTTTTTATCCCCATTTTTGTAATTTTGTTTGTAAGGCAACGATTAATACCCCCTTTTTTGGGTTTTAATTTAAAAACATCTTCCCCTTTTTTGTAACGCTTGTACTTGTTTCATTTTTAGCTTTATTATGGCCATGTGTGTATGCTCCTATTGTATTGGTACTGTTGATATTATATTTTATCCGCCCACCCTATAGGCCATATTTAACATAAATTTGGTCCAGGTGCCTATCGGTTTACGTAGGTAGGACTTGGTAAAATTTTTAGACCAGGTACCTGTTGTCATCCTTGGTCATCTGTCCACCCCGTAGGTAGGACTAGGTAAAACTTTCAAAACCAGGTGCCTGTCGGTATCCTTGGTCTCACGTCCATCTCGTAGGTAGGATTTGGTAAAATTTTTACGACCAGGTATCCGTCGGTATCCTTGGTCTTTCATCCACCCCGTAGGTAGGACTTAGTAAAATTTTCATGACCAAGCACCCGTCGGTATCCTTGATCTTACGTCCATCCCATAGGTAGGACTTGGTAAAATTTTCACGACCAAATACCCGTCAATATCCTTGGTTTTAAGTCCATCTGTTAGGTAGGACTTGGTAAAATTTTCACGAATAGGTACTCGTCGGTATCCTTGGTCTTACATCCACCTCGTAGGTAGGACTTGGTAAAATTTTCATGGCCAGGTACTCGTCGGTATCCTTGGTCTTCCGTCCACCCCGTAGGTAGGACTTAGTGTGGTTTAGATGGTCTACTGATGAGTAAAGAGTAGAGCAACATTTCTGATAATTCATCCGAGTCTTATTAATAATAGAAAGATTCCAAAAAGAAATTCAACATCCTAACATCTTTTGATATTCAACTTTCGATATAAAAATGGAAAAAGACAAGAAAGTGATAAAATAAGTTGCATTCGACTACTACTTGTAATACTTCCTCAAGTGCTAGGTGTTCCATGGGTGATGGAGCCTCTGTCCGTTGAGGGTTTCCAAGTGGTAAGTCCCTTTCCTATGGCAGTTGATGATCTTGTAGGGTCCCTCGCAATTGGGGCCTAGCTTACCTTGTGAGGGGTCTCTGGTGGCCGTTGTTACCTTTCTTAGGACTAGGTCCCCGACCTGAAAGTGACGAGGCCTGACCTTGGTGTTGTAGTACTTTGCCATTAGATCCTGATAACGAGTCATCCTTTGTTCTGATGTTGCTCTGACTTTGTCAAGGAGATCTACTTGAAGGCACATTCCTTCTTCATTCCTTCCGCCATCATGGTGGGATATTTGATAGCTAGTCAGCCCTATTTCTGCTGGGATGATGGCTTTGTGCTTGTATGTGAGGCGGAAAGGCGTTTCTCTTGTAGGTGTGCAAACCGTTGTTCTCTATGCCCATAGGACATTGGGTAACTCATCTGGACATATACCCTTTGCCCCCTTAAGCTAAGTCTTGATCATCTTGAGTAGGAATCAGTTTATGACTTCAACCTGTTCGTTGGCCTAGGGGTGTGCGGGAGAGGAGTAATGGTTCTTGATTCCCAATTGTTGGCAAAAGTCCCACAATGCATCGTTGTCGAACTACATGCCATTGTTAGAGACGAAGACCCTAGGGATTCCGAAGCGGCAAAGGATGCTCTTCTAAACGAAGCTTAGAACATTTCTCTCTATGATAGTGGCCAGTGGTTCTGCTTCGACCCATTTATTGAAGTAGTCGATCTCTACGATGAAGAACTTGAGCTGTTGCATAGTGATAGGGAAAGGTCCCACTATATCCAACCCCCACTGGGCGAATGGCCAGAGGGCGCTCATTTGTGTAAGTTTCTCCGTTGGTCATCGTATGATGTTGTTGAAGCGTTGGCACTTGTCACATGCCTTTACGTAGGATTGGACATCTTTCTGCATAGTGGGCCAATAGTAGCCAACCCGTATCAGCTTGTGAACTAGTGAACGTGCCCCTGAGTGATTCCCGCATATTCCTTTGTGTACTTCTCTCATGACATAGTCCGCTTTGTTAGGGGCTAGGCATCTTAGATACGGATGGGAGAAACCCCTTTTGTAAAGGACGTCCCCAATCATCACAAAACGTGAAGATTGCATCTTCAGTCTATGGGAAGTGTTGCGATCTTCAGGCAATGTCCCATCTTTGAGGTAGGACATGATGGGCGTTGTCCAGTCAATCCCTGGGGGGATGACTTGCACTTCTAATCTGTCGATGGCAGGGGCATATTGAATGAAGGATAATACCTTATTAGTGGTGTCCGTATATTCCACGAATGCAGCTTTAGCCAGATGGTCTGCTTACTCATTTTCTTCCCTTGGGATTTGTACAAACTTGACTGAAAATTCATCACTTATCTTGCTTTTGACCATGCTCAAATATTTCTTCATCCGTTCTCCCCTTGCCTCATAATTGCCATTGATGTGCCCAACCACAACTTGCAAATCGCAATGCACGACTGCCGACGTGGCCCCTGCTGCTTTGGCCAAGTCGATGCCTGAAAGGACCGCTTCATACTTAACCTCGTTATTGGTTGTTGAGAATTGGAGGTGGATTGCACATTCTACTGTATCTCCTTCTGGCGTCCGTATCAGGACCCCAGCTCCCCCTGCCCGTTGATTAGACGATCTGTCTGTCTATACCAACCATGCTGTTGGTTCCTCTTCCTCAACTCCTCATGTCGTGAACTTTGCAATGAAATCAGCTAGTGCTTGTGCTTTGATTGCAGTTTTGGGTCGGTATTAGATGTCAAACTTGTCGAGCTCTATTGCCTATAGGACCAGTCATCCTACCACCTTCGGGTTATTCATCGTCCTCCACAACGGGTTGTCGGGTTAGACCATTATGGTATGTGCTTGGAAGTACAGCCTGAGTTTCCGTGCAGTCGTGATCAGTGCGAAGGCCGGCTTTTCCATTGGAGGGTATCGTCCTTCAGCAACGCTCGACTAGAGTAGTAGACGGGCAACTGCACCTGGTCTTCCTCCCATACTAGAGTGGAATTGACGGCTGTCTAGGATACAGCTCAGTAGAGGGAGAGCTTCTCACCTAGTTTGGATGGGCTGAGCAATGGGGGAGACGCGAGGTATGTCTTCAGCTCTTCGAAAGCCTTCTGGCACTCATTAGTCCACTCGAAATCCTTCTGTAATACCTTGAGGAATGGTAGACACTTATCTGTTGCTCTGAAGACAAATCTGTTAAAGGCTGCAACTCTACCGTTTAGGCGTTGCACCTTTTTGACATTCTTCGGAAGGGCCATCTTCATTATCGCTCAAACTTTGTCGGGACTGGCCTCTACCCCACACTGCGATACCAGACGCCACACCGAATACACACTTTTTGGGATCGAGCTTCATGTAGTGGAGGTGAAGTGTGTCGAACGTTTCGCTAAGGTCATCTAAGTGGTTAGACTTTTTTGTGATTTTTATGAGCATGTTATCTATGTATACTTCCACGTTTCGCCCTATCTGTCGGGTGAACATCTTGTTCACAAGCTTTTGGTATGTCGCCCCCGTGTTCTTTAAACCAAATGGCATGACTTTATAGCAGAAGAGTCCTTGGCTTATGACAAATGAGGTCTTCTCTTGGTCCACTTCATCTAACTTGATCTAATTGTATCCGGAATAGGCATCCATGAAGCTTAACAACTGATGACTAGCCGTAGAGTCCACGAGGAAGTCTATACATGGAAAGGGATAGCTATCCTTCGGACAGGCTTTGTTCAGGTTGGTGAAGTCCACATACATTCTCTACTTGGCGTTTGCTTTTTTGACTATGACCACGTTGGCCAACCATTTGGGTTAGTAGACTTCCCTAATGAAATTTGCCTCCAGTAGCTTGCATACCTCTTCGGCTATGGCTTTGTCCCTTTCTTGAGCGAAGACCATTTTCTTTTGTTGGGCCGGGGGGAAGGATGGGCATACGTTAAGCTTATGGACCATGGTATTCGGGTTGATCCCTGGTATATTCTCATGGCTCCAAGCGAAGACATCCTGATTGCTTTTTAGGAAGAGGGCTAGCTCCCTGCGAACTGAAGGGTCGGCTTGGGTGTCGATACGAGTGGTTCGGCCTGGAACGTTATCGTCCAAGAAGACCTCCTCTAGGTCCTCCGTTAATTCTTTGGCTATCTTCCTCTCTTCGATGTTCAATGCCTATAGGTGGTCATCCGTTTCCATCATGGCAACATAACATTCGCGGGCAGCCATTTGGTCCCCTCGCACTTCTCCTATCTCGTACTCCGTCGAGAACTTCACTAGCAAGTGGTATCTGGACATAACCTCCCTTCTCATGTTAAGCATGGGCCGACCAACAATGGCGCTGTAGGCAGAGGAGCAATCAACGATGAGGAAATTGACCTCCCTAGTGAGTTGCTGAGGGTACGTCCCAATGGTAACTGGCAAAGTAATAGTCCTTACGTGGAAGACTTTGGTGCCACCGAATCCTACCAATGGTGTGTCTGAAGGTAGGAGACCCTCTCTGTCTACCATTATCTACTGGAACGCAGGGTAGTAAAGGATATCTGCTGAGCTCCTATTATCTACTAGCACCCGTTGGGTATTGAAGTCTGCGATGGAAAAGCTGATGACGATAATACCATCATGAGTGTGGTGTAACCGCCTAGCATCTTCCTCTGTGAAGCTGATGGCAGGGTTGTCAAGTCTGGTCACCTTAGGAGGCCGTCAGGAGATCTAGACGCTCTGCACCATGCGCAAGTACAACTTCCTCGCATTCTTAGATGATCCCACCATGGTGCTCCCCCTTACTATTACCCTTGTCTCTCCAAGTGGGGCTTTAGGTCTCTCCTCAACCCGTCGATTGGGCTTGAGGTCCCTTGGCAGATTTTCCCCATTCCTGTTGAACCGTTACAACTTCCCTTGTTTGATGAGCGCCTTGATCTACTGCTTGAGGTTGTAGCATTTAGAAGTGTCGTGTTCATGTTCTCGGTGGAAACAACAGTATTTGTTCCTGGGTCTTTTGTTCGGGTCACCCTTCAGTTTGTTCGGCCAAGTTAATGCCACGTCGTCCCTTATGTGCATGAGGACTTGTTTCAGTGGGGTGTTCAGAGGAGTGAAGTTTGTTGTTCTCCCTGACGGGGATCTTGATCTCTTGTTGCCCCTTCTATCATTTGTTCAGGCTGACTTCCTTCCTAGGTCGGGGCGAGGGTCATCCTGTCTTTCTCTCTTCCTTGGCCTATCTCCTCGGGCTATCATCACGTCTTCGGCATTCATATATTTCGTGGCTTTGTATAGCGCTTCAGCCATCATTTTTGGGTCGTTCTTGTAGATGGAGAAGAGAAATTCCCTTTGCTTTAATCCACTGGTGAAGGCTGTGACGAGGACTTTGTTGTTAGCTTCGTCAATCAAGAGGGCCTTCTTGTTGAAATGGGTTACGTACGACTTCAGGCTTTCGTCTTCCTGTTGCTTAATGTTCAGTATGGTCACGAAGGATCGTCTGTGTCTTTGTCCTCTGATAAAGTGCGTGACAAAGTGGCCACTTAACTCTTTGAAGATGGAGACTATATTTGGGGTAAGCTTGTTGAACCACACCCTTGTTAGCCCCTTCAGTGTGGTAGGGAAGACCCTACACATAATCTCATCTAGAGCTCCTTGCAAGTGCATGAGGGTTTTGAATGACTCTAGATGGTCGAATGGATCCCTTGACCCATCATAGGTTTCTACTTGTGGCATCCGAAACTTTGGTAGGAAGGGGAAGGATGTCACCTCGGTGGTGAATGGGGAGTCGGTCCGATGGACCAGCTCATCCAAGTTGGTAGGAACTCGTCCCTTCATGGCATTCATCATCATGTCCATCTTCTCCTTCATCATCTGCATATCCTGGGCCATACATATCGCACTGGCTTCTATTTCAGAGGGATGACTAGTGTCTTCCGGACCGTCCCTTCTACTATAGACGGTGTTCTCTTCATGGTCTTCCTTCTTTTGCCTGGCCCTTGTAGGTAGGTGACTACCATTTTGCTCATCGGCATCCTGCTCGTCGCATGGGCCTTCCTGGCGTCACTCATTCCTTTGGTTCAGCTAGGGTTTGCACTTGTCTCTCCAAGGCGTTGGGTGGATTCCCTGTTTCCTGGTTGATGGTAACCATTAAATGTGTCTGGACCATGCAACTCTTTCATCTTAGAAACTATGATACGACTAATCATAGTGTAATTGTTGATTCCCGCAGACAGTGCCAACTGATGATGTGTTGAAATTGTCAGTGAGTTGTAGGCTCCAAAGCACTCCAATAGGTATTTGTGGAATGAGAACAAATGGACCAAACAGAAGGCACTGGTGTGGTACCAACTAAGAACCCTTCGAAGGTCAAGTCAGTGAATAAGAAATATCTAAGAACTCTATAGTGAGAGAACTATGGAGTTTCTGCTTACTTGGGAAAAGTGGTGGTCTGGTGTTTATATAGTGGTGAGTGGTGAATTGAAATCCCTTCAAAGTAGGGATCTTTCCTTGCTGGGAGGGTCTGGCATGTAAGGTTTCCAAGATTTTAGGGTGTCTTTCCATGTGAGAGAGATATGGGTGACTAATGGATTTGATTTTGTGTGCCAGGCAAGATGTTTCCATGTGTAGATATTTGTGGGGCCCAAGCTAAGCCATGCTGGACTCATCAACCTCTTCATCCCATCAGCCCATTGTCCCGTCCAAGGTTTCCGTTCGGCTTACAATGACTCCCGTCGGTAACCCTTGCGAGGCCGTCACTTGTGATGTCGTTGGCCTGGGTCTTCCATTTGTTTTCTGTAAAGCAGACAGGCTTGTAGATGCTGTTAGCTTCCTCGTGCGGCAATTCTAGGGGTAACAAATCTAAAATACCCCTATCAAAATATATTGGCATTCAGATAGTCAAGAAAATGAAAAAGAGAGTTCCGCAGGTATTGGAAAAGTTGTGGAATGTTATTTAAAAGATAACATCCTTTTTGGTTTTATAATTTTTTGAATAAGTACCCTTTTTGTTTTATAATTATTGAATAACATTTCAAATCTATGATTGAAGAAATTTGTGTTGCATATTGAGAGAGGAAGAGCGGAAGTCATGCAATAATTTCATGGCGAGAAGGTTGAGAAGAAAAGTGTAGGTTGAAATCAAATTATTAACATTTTATATATTAACCCTCTATGCTGAATGATGTGATAAATTAAGCGGCCATTGGCTCATGGGTTTTAACTATAGTGGAAAACTTGTGCATCTTGTTGACCTTTCTCTACATAGGTAATGATTTGCCATATACATAAATTAGTTTTAGCTTGAATATATTAGCCCTTTGATTCTATATTCAATATAATGGCAAGCACGGTGTCTTGCACGAGCTACCCAAACTAGTATATAAGTAGTTTATAAAGTATCCTTTATCTATAGTAATTTTCGTTTGGTCAAATTTTGTCCTTTCGTTGAGCCTAAACGGTGCGTTTGGCTGAAAATAACAATTAAATAGAAAAAAAGAGAAGCATAAGGAGTGAGAGAGAGTGAGAGCAAGACATGTTAAATTGTTTTACAAAATGCTTTCCAAATAGCTCCTTAAAGTTTTGCCTTATAAAATGGGTTTTTTTTCCAATGATTAAAACTTGTCCCTAAAAAGATTTCCAAGTTGATTCCTAAATAAAGCACTTAAAAAGTGATTTCCAAGAACCCTAAAATTTGGATCCTTGAAAATGATTTGTAAAAAAAGCCATGCAATATGGAGTGGCGTAATACAAATGACCCTGTTACGCAATTGCTCAATTGCAAACCAAAACTAACATGAGGAATATTTTTTTTAGAAGAATGTTGTAAATTTATTAAACTAGGAAGTTAAATCGGCTAGCATAATAGCATGAAAGTATGAAGGAACATCTTTCATCCATACCAATAAATTACTATCATATCTAACATGTCTAGCAAGATTGTGAGCTATAGAATTACCTTGTTTATTAATGTGTGATACATTAAAAACAACAAAGGATTCCGCTATAAACTTTGCTTCCTCATGAATCAAATGATCATAAAAAGCAAAAGAGACCTCACCATTTTTGAAAGAATTAATAATTTTCTCCGAATCACCTCCAAGGATAATGGAAGAAATACCCACTTCTTGAGTGAATATTAGAGCCCTTACAGCAACCAAAGCTTCAATTTCATCAATTGAGGAAAGTAAAGAAGTCTTCTCGTACATAGAGGCAATCACTTGACCTGAATCATCATGAATCACAACTCCAATCCCAGCTTTGTTCTCCTCTTTAAATACTGCCCCATCAAAATTAACTTTGAAAATCAAGTGAGGAGGAGGAACCCATTCAATCCTTGATGACACTTGTGGTGTGAGATCCAATAGACCATTAGGTCAATTTCGAATGAGATTTGCATGGGCAACAATAGCATTAGGTGTTGAAGATGATGGTGTGTCTAAATTTGAGAAATCAGAAAAGGGTTCTAATTCTGAGAAACTAGAGAAGGCTCAAGGAAAAAGATGATTTGGGGGTTACCATTGGGATTTTTGAAGGAGGACAAAACGCATCGTGTCACTAAAGGTGTTGTTGTTAAATGCAGCATTTCACTTACATTGGTGGCTGAGTGTAATAGACTAAAAACGATGTCGTATAATGAGTTCAAAAATCAGTTAGTAGTGGCGCGAAAATCAAGTGAGCTTAGTTGATTTCATTCCTGGTTTAAAGGATCTGATCCGCATAATGTGGAGATAATTGTTATTCAATTATTGATAAGGTTTGTACTATAGAACTCTGAGTTACAGATTGTAATTAAGCAAAAAATCAAATACAAGTTTATTCAGTTTCATTCTCTTCCTCTTCCTCTCTTTCTCTCAATCTTTCCTTCTCAATCTTTGTTCTTAGTTCTTCAATATTCAATCATAGTTTCTCTTTTGTTCTTGCTTCAATACTAAATACTACTACTATAGTTTTTCTTCATGGTATCAGAGCAAATGATTCCTGCTTAGAGTTCATCAATGGCTTCCTCAAGTTCAACAATGGCTTCCTCAAGCTCAAAAATGGCCACCTCTTCAACTTCTTCGAGTTCTTCAACAAATGTGATGAATCAACCACTCCTTCTTTCAAACATGGCCAATATAATGATTGTCAAGTTAGACAACACGAATTGCATAGTATGGAAGCACCAAATCTCAATGGTTTTGGAAACCTATTCACTTTTTGAATTACTTGAAGAACCTTAATTGAATCCTGAGAAGTTCTTGAAAGATCTTTTTGGTGTTACCACAACAATTCTAAATCCAGATTACTTACTCAGGAGGTCAAAGGAGAAAGATTTGCTTACATTCATGAGTTCCACTTTGTCACCTTCCATTTTGGCTCTTACAGTAGTTTGCTTATTTGCTTTGGAGGTTTGAAAAGTCTGGGAGAATAGGTTTTCATCCATTTCTAGATCACACATAATGAATCTCAAAGGTGAAATGCATAACCTCAAGAAAGGAGCAGACACTGTGGATTTTTATCTACAGAAAATCAAAATAGTTAGGGATAAACTACTAGCTGTTGGTGTGATTATAGATAATGAAGAGCTTCTTCACATCACAATCAAAGGTCTACCTAAAGAATATAATGCTTTTAGGTCTGCAATAAGGACTAGGATTACTCAATTAAGCTTTGATGAGCTTTTAGCCATGTTGAATGCAAAAGAGGAATCACCCAATGAAGGTTTGGATGTTAAAAATCCAATCTTTGCTATGGCAGCTACTTCCACCTCAAAGTCTAATGGCAACTACAATTAATACAATAGAGGAAGGGGCAAAAAAAATTACAACAACAGAGATGGAAGAAGAGGTAGAGGCTCAGATAATCAATCACCTCACTTCAATCAATTTTCACAATTTCAGTTAAACCAATCCAATACAACTGTTGCTAGTCCCTGATCATGAAGGCCAACTTGTCAGATTTGTGGCAAACTTGGACATTTAGCCATTGATTGTTATCATAGGATGGATTATGCCTATCAAGGCAAACATCCACCTATCAAGCTTGCAATAATGGCTACAGCTTCTAATGCTTGCCTTGCATAGGGGCAACCTTGGCTAGCTAATAGTGCAGCCATTGATCATGTCATTGCAAGCCTAAATCAACTCAGCTTTCCAAAACCTTACACTGGCCAAGATCACCTCACTATTGGCAATGGGCAGAATCTACCAATCACTCACATAGGTAAAACACTTATCCCTTCTTCATACTCAACTCTTCATCTTAACAATGTTCTTAGAGTTCCTTCCATTTTCTCCAATTTTGCTTTTGTTTACAAAATCTGTCATGATAACAAGTGTTGGTGTTTTTTTAATGAAAATATCCTTTCAATTCAAGCTTTGACCATCTATCCTCATAAAGCTCCTCAGCTTGCTTTGTCTTCCAAGGTCTGCAACAATGTTGCTAAGTCCACTAGTTTCAATAAAACACTTTGGCACATAAGACTAGGTCATCCTAATGATCAAGTTTTCAAACTTCTTTTTTCTCATTTCAAATATGTTCTAAATAAATGTACTGATGTACCTCAGTCATGTACTCACTGCTTATATGGAAAACTGCATAATCTTCCTTTTCCTATGTCTTAATTTCTTGCATCTTCTCCTTTTGAATTGATACACTTTGATGTGTGGGGTCTTGCCCCTATTCAATCTGTTGAGGGTTTTAGATATTATGTACTGTTTATTGATCACTTCACACATTTCACTTGGATTTATCTTCTTAAGTCAAAATCTGAGGTCTTTTCCAAGTTTATATTGTTTAAAGCCATGATTGAAACACAATTTTCCTCTAAAATCAAAACACTAAGGTCTGATGGTGGAGGTGAGTATACATCTTCTGCCTTTAAATCCTATCTTCAACAAAATGACATTACTCATCAACTATCTTGTCCTTATACCCCACAACAAAATGGCCTTGTTGAGAGAAAACATAGGCATCTTATTGAAACTACAATAACCATGTTATCTTAAGCATCTGTGTCCACTACATACTGGTCCTATATTGCTCTCACAGCAGTTTCTCTTATCAATTTACTACCTACCTCTGTCCTAAAATTTGTCTCACCTTGGTTCAAGCTTTATTCATCTCACCCAGATTTGTCACAACTGAAGGTTTTTGGCTGTGCCTACTATCCCCACCTTAGGTCTTACTCCACTCACAAGCTTGAGCCAAGAACTAAAGATTGTCTGTTCTTAGGTTATTCCTCCACTTCTAAAGGATATCTTTGCCTTGCTGTTCAATCTCAACAATTATACACTTCAAGGCATGTCTTATTCAATGAGACTAAGTTTCCTTTCCCTACTCTTAGCAACTCGCTTCACTCTTTATCTTCTCCAATCTCAGTGTTATTTGATTCCCTTTGGTTGTCAAATCTTCTTTACCTTCACTCTTCTAATCAACCATCTCTATTGGGTCCTTACACATCTTCAACCACTTCACCAGTTCCTTTAAATTCCTCTATTACTCAATCTGCACCTCCACAGTCAGATTCTGCACCATTGCCTT
This sequence comes from Quercus suber, assembly GCF_002906115.3. NCBI lineage: Eukaryota > Viridiplantae > Streptophyta > Magnoliopsida > Fagales > Fagaceae > Quercus > Quercus suber. Next base: position 32,551 of record NW_027070291.1, read on the forward strand.
CTCCCTCCACACCTACCAATCCCTCTCAACCTCACCCTATACCTCCATCCATGGCCATTGAACCTTTGCCAGAAGCTTCCTCTCTTATCCCAATTCCATCTTTAGGTCCTGCCCCTACTGCTCCTAATCTGTACCCTATGCAGACTAGGTCCAAGAGTGGCATAACTAAGCCTAACACCAGACTATGCTATAAGGCAGTCCTAGATTACACCTACACAGAACCTCCTACATACAAAATAGCCTCTAAATATCTAAATAGTGTGAAGCCATGGATGCTGAATATCAAGCTTTATAGAAGCAACACACTTGGACTTTGGTTCCAACTCCTCATGCCAATTTGGTTGGATGTAAGTGGGTTTTCAAGCTTAAGAGTGATGGCACCATTGCTCGTTACAAAGCAAGGCTTGTGGCTAAAGGGTTCCATTAGCAGGTAGGTATTGACTATTCTGAAACCTTCAATCTAGTCATTAAGCCAGCCACTGTCAAACTTGTTCTAGCTATTGCAGTTAGTTGTAATTGGCCTTTGAGGCAGTTGGATGTGTCTAATGCTTTCTTACATGGACACCTCAAGGAGGAGGTCTATATGTAGCAACCTCCAGGGTATGTAAATGTTGCTCATCCTTCCTATGTGTGTAAAGTACATTAAGTCTCTTTATGGTCTCGAACAGGCATTGAGGACATGGTTTGAAAGGTCTACCTGTCATCTCCTCCATCTTGGGTTCACTGCCTCTATGGCTGATAGTTCTCTATTCTTTTTCCATTCCATCATCTATCTTCTGCTATATGTAGATGATACTATCATCACTAGGAACAACTCCAAGCATATCTCACATCTCATTGCTGCCTTGAGTGCTGTTTTTGACCTTAAAGATCTTGGTTCTTTACATTATTTTTTGGGCATCCAGGTCACTAGAACTCAATTTGGCCTCATTCTCACTTAGTCTAAGTATGCCTTTGATGTTCTTCACAGGTTCCACATGGAGAACTCTAAGCCTACTAAGACTCCAAGTTGTCCATCCACTAGATTACTTCCTCATGATGGTGTCTCTCTATCTGATCCCACTAAGTATAGGAGTATGGTTGGGCACTTTAATACTTGACCTTCACTAGACCTGATCTTGCATTTGGTGTACATCAATTGTGCCAATTCATGAGCAAGCCTATATCCACTCATTTGGAGGCTGCCAAATGGGTTCTCAGATATATTCATGGTACTTTACATCATGGCATTTCCTTCTCTCTTGGCCCTTTGACTCTCATTGCATTTTCAGATGCAAACTGGGCTGGTGATCCCACTAACCGTCGCTCCACCATTGGTCTTCTTTTTTTTCTTGGTCCATGCCCTATTTCTTGGTCTGCAAAGAAGTAAGCCACTGTGTCTTACTCTTCTACTGTGGCTGAATATTGCACCTTGGCCACCACTACTGTAGAAATCTCTTGTCTTCACATCTTGTTTAAAGAATTGCAAATCTTTCTCTCTCATGTCCCTGTCATTTGGTGTGACAATGTCTCTGCTATTGCCTTGTCTGCTAATCCAATTTTTCATTCTCGCATAAAACATATTGAGGTCGATTATCACTATGTGCGTGAGAAGGTTTTGTGCAGAGATTTGTGTATTCGTTTTATTTCTGGTAAAGATAATTTGGCTGACTTTTTTACCAAACCCTTATCTGCACCTTTTTTTCTTCATCAACAATGCAAACTCTTGGTTGATTCCTCCCCCTGTCGTTTGAGGGGGGATGTTGAAGATGATGGTGTTTCTAAATCTGAGAAATCAGAAAAGGGTTCTAATTCTAAGAAACCAAAGAAGGCTCAAGGAAGAAGATGATTTAGGAGTTACCATAGAGATTTTTGAATGAGGATGAAACACACCGCATCACTAAAGGTGCTGTTGCAGCATTTCACTTACATTGGTGGCTGAGTGTAATAGACTGAAAACAGTGTCGTATAATGAGTTCAAAGATCAGTTAGCAGTGGCGCGAANCCATGGGGGGGGGGGGATTTGGGCTGCAAGCGTAGTAGTTCATCGTTTTTAGGCCCTAGAAGGTATCCATGTTCTATGCTGATTATAGTCATTAACTGGGCTCCACCTAATGGGTCCATTCAGAAGAAAGAAAAAAACTCTGTTTGGTGACTTTAGTCCAGTTCATTATCCCCAGTCGATCATTGATCAATAACACCATTGAGATTAGTATAACGTTTTATGGCTCTATCCATGGTAAGATATGTATATTTATACGACGAGTGCACCAAATTGATTGCCACAGACGTCAGGCCCAGTTATTTTAGAAAATGTAAGTCCGCGAACGGCTTTGCATTAGGCCATGTTGAAACAAAGACGGTCCAACCCACTAAATGAACCTAACGAATTCGTCTTTGCAGTCCTTTAATCTTCACAGATTTGATGGCCTAAAGGATTCACAGCTAGATACCTTGGCTTGTATTCATTTGGTCGCACTTGTGAAGAAGTTACCTTCCAAGTATGGGAGAAGATTTTAGTTGAGCTAGAGCTCATTGGCAAACCAATAATTGAATAAGGTTGCCCCCACATGGAACAAAACTCTACTAAATGGGAGAAATAAATATTTGTCTCAAGTTAAAACAATTCAATATGGCTTCAAATTAGTGTAAATGTAGAAATAGTGCTCAAACCTGCAAACTTATCAACTAAACCTCTAAATAAAGATAACTTGTAATTCATTTCAATTGATTCTTAAATCGCTGGATGGTTTAAAGGGCTTTTAACATAGGCAGACAAGACAACATAAATTCAAAAGCTTGAATCATTCCATAAAGATTCTAAATTCTCCCATTGCAGAAACTTTAGCCTTCGTCTCTCATGCATATAATTAACCATGTTAGAAAGTGCAACCCTTGCACAAACAAGTACTCTAGTCTAATCCCTGTTGAGGGGAAAAAAAAAAAAAGGGATAATTATACTTTGCCCACCTGTGGTTTGCCTCTAATTCTATATGCCCACTCGTGGTTTAAATTTTGACATTTTGCCCACCTGTGATTCTGACCGTGAGTGTTCCGTAACCCACCTTAATGTTTTCCGTTACTCTAACACCAAATAAGTAAAAAACACATCCCAAAACGGATCAAACAACCAAAAAAATAACAAGAACATACCCAAGACACAAAAATCAACAAACACAAACCCAGGACAAACAATCTCAACAAGCACAAATAAATCACAGATCTCAAGTCTCAACTACTCTCAGCTTCAGCTAAGAATAACGACTTTTCAAGTTTTTCCCGTGTGACTACCCACCTTCGCTCTCTGACCTGTACAGTAAAATTGTATACATAGATGCATTTCATTTTGCGCAAAGTTCAAAGAACTGTTTTTGACTTCACACAGAACTTCTAAGATATTGCCACGTGAAAAGCGGCAATCTATGGCGCTTGAAAAGCTCAAAGAATTATTTTTTGGTTGTTGAAGCTTCTAAGAAATTGCATTGTATATTCGGGTCAAAATGGTGGTGCTTAGAAAGTTGAGAGTAGTAGTTTATTTATGTTTTTTTTTTTTATAGAAAATAAAGCTTAGTGGTTGAAACTTGAACACACGAAAGCAAGTCTAGCTATTTCAAAAGACTCCTAGTATGTGTCTATCCTCTTCACTTTCCTCAACCAAACTGGCGACCCTATTATCATCTATTTATTTCCCATTTCAATCACTTTTTTTTTTCTCCTAGTCTGTTTATATCTTCTATTTCTGTGTGCTCATAAATCCTGATGGCATGCACGATCAAAACCCAAGTTCAATACCCACGATCAAAACCCAGGAGCATGCACGAATCAAAGCCCATTGTAGGATCTGCCATAGCTGAACAAAGGAGCAACTATGTCTTTCTTCCTCGGCTCGGATTTGCCACAGTTGTCTCAAGCGAGTGGGAGTGAGTGAGTTTGGTGAGCAAGCCGAGTGGGAGTGAGTGAGTGAGTTTTGGGAGTGAGAGTGAGTTTTGATCCGTTTTGGGACGTGTTTTTTTACTTATTTGGTGTTAAAGTAATAGAAAACATTGAGGTGTGTTACAGAGCACTCATGATCAGAATCACAAGAGGGCAAAGTATCAAAATTTAAACTACGGGTGGGCACATAAAATTAGAGACAAATCACAGGTAAGCAAAGTGTAATTATCCCAAAAAATTAAAAAGTACTGCAACTCAAATGCAAGAAAATTCAATAAAAAGGAAACACTTCATACCCTGATAATCAAACCACGGGCGCTGAAAATAATGTTCTACTTTCAGATGTGGCAATTGTGGTAATTAGTTTAATGACACCAAGATTCTCAAACTAGAATCACTACAAGGTGTCCAAAGTTGAATACATTAATACAACTACATTAAGTTTAATCTAACAATAAATTAACATAATGGATTACACCATAAACATGTTCACTGAGCTTAAAATTTTACAATTTTACCCAAAAAAAAAAAAAGAAATTCACTATCTCCAAGACTTAGAAATATACAACTTTGTGAAAATTAGCGCAAACCCCACTAGAATTGTGAGCAAACTAGTTACGGAACCTGCCAAAAAAGATTACAAAAAATTGATTTTTATGTCAAATTTCGATAAAAAACTTAGTCCCATGAAACTAATCATAAGAATCAACAATGTAGGAATGCACAAAGCAAAGTAGAAAACATAGGTAGCATTGCATCGCAGCAATGCTTCACACATTGCAATCTACAATGAAATGTTAATTAATTAAATGGCACGGTCTATCTCTTTCTCTCTCTCTCTTTCAAGTCAAAGAGAAAAGAAAAGTAATAGAGTCCTACATTAATCAAGTGTAATTTCTTCAAAGCAAAGAAAATACCTCAAACAAAAAGAAAAGAAATACCTAAAGCAAAACACCAAACCTTAACTAAACACATCCAATCCCAAAACATATTTGACTAATCCAAGAATTCATCCCATCCTTCTTTGCTGAACCTTATTAGAATGGTCATTGTTTTTGTTCAAGGAAGTTGGTGGTTACTAAGGAGGTTGGTGTTTGGTCACTCATTTGTTGCCATGCCCTTTATCTATCAAATTTGCAAATCACACCCGGAAGTTTATCCTAGATTCTACTATCAAACCCTTATTATCAATTATAGTGAGAAGAAAGAAAACATTTAAAAAAAGAAGAAGAAGTGGTTAATGATTCCCTTCAAGTTTAGCAAATGGAATTTTGTTTTATAAAGAGTATGATCAGAATGTCATCAAGTTTAGTGTTTTTTCCTGTACTCTTTCTCTTTAAAAGAAAATGAACTCTTAGGTGCATAGTTTGTTAGAAATTCGCCAATAACTGTATACCACAAAACTCCTCTCATTTGGGAGAATTTTGTAGTCTTTTACCTATCAAAACTCCATACCTCACATACTACCAAATCACATTTTAATTCCTACCAAAATCCTTTCTTCAAGAATTAGTCCAAAGCTTGGTGTTGTTTCCAAGCAACCCAAGGTGTACAAAGACCTAAATGTCGCTTCTACCACCCCACCTTTACCACTACCCAGTGTTGGTAAAAGTGAGGGGCGCACTTAAGTGCAAAGGCCTCTTGGAGCCTAGGCGCAAAGCGTAAGCGTGCGTCTAATTGAAGTGAAGCACACATTTTTAAAAAATAATTTAAAAAATTTAAATATTATTATTAATGAGAAATGCAACAATCAAATGATCAAATTATCATATAAATTGAAATAAATTTTTTTATAATATTCATATAACATTTAGATATGCCCTACTTTTGCAATTTTAACACAAAAATTGCAAGTCAAGTCATTTTATTTTTTTGGATAAGCTAGATATTATACTTCCATGTAATATCATTTCTTAAATCTCCTATATCTATAATGCCCTATGACTAATTAGTAATATTAGTTAATAATTTAATCACTTAATGACTATAACTCTGGAAGAATTAGTTTGCTATGCTCAAAATCAACCACTAAAGTAACTAAACAATTACCACATATATTATATCATACGGTTTTTTTTTTTTTTTTTCATGAATGAGCTAAGAATATGAGGACATTGCAACATGGTAATTGGTACCAAGGAGCTAGGTGGGTTACTGTGAGAAAAAATAAAAATAGAGAAGATCTAGGAGGTTGTGGGTTGGGTTTTAAGTATACTCAAAATATTTTTTTTATAAGTAATTTACACTAAAAATATACAAAATCAATGGTTTATATCAATAATGTCAAGATCCTATAGCTTTAATTCAGTTTTGGTTTTTTTTTTTTGAAAAATATGAAAAAGCTCCAAAAAACATGCTTTGAGCTTTTTGAAAAAGCACAAAAAAGTGCGCCTAAAGCGTGCTTCTTTAAATGAGCTTAGCTTTTGAGACAAAAAGCGCTGAAGTCTTGGGGTTTCGAGCTTTGAGCTTAAGCGCGCTTTTAACAACACTGCCACTACCACTGCATACACATCCATTCCCAAACCTATCACTTCCAACTTATCTACACACTTGAAATTTTTATTTTATTTTATATATAATAATTTAAAATTTTTTATTTGTCTACCCTTCAAAAAAACTTTGGAAACACCCTTAATTTTTTTATGCCAATAAAATTAAATTTTGCTCCATAATTTGTTCTACAATCAGTAGATGAATGATTGCTTAGTTGTATATATTGAAAGAGATGTAGCTTATAATATTAATAATGAGACTATCATACAACGAATTCAAAATATAAAAACTCGTAGAAGACAATTGTAAATTTTATATATTTGCGTGTTTTTTTATTGTTGTTGTTGTTGTTGTTGTCAATATATGAATTTCTCTTTTTATTAGATTGTATAATTTATGCTTCTTAAGAAACATTGAGAAAAATTTCTTAAGCCGCAACTGTACCATACCCATCTCCGTTATCAATCCAACCCCATTATAACTCTTATAGCCTCATTACACGCGCTTTACTCATGTGATGAGGCTTTTTTTTAAGCAAAAAAAAAAAAACTCTGTGTTTTAATTTTATATATATAAATTTTATTTGGACAATCTAATTTATAAGTAGATAAAGAAATTTGAAAATTAACAAGAAACTTATCCTATTTTTTAAGCAATGTTTTAGTAGGAGTTAAAGTTGCATTTTTACTGAATTATCTTTTAGTTTTGTCTGTACTTAGACATAGGGTTATAGGCAAGGTTGTCAAAATCGGGATCCTACGTAGGATCGTGGGAGGTAGGTAGGATCGTGGATCGTAGGATCGAATCGTGGATCGTAAGATCCTACCTATTTTCAGATTTTAAGCAAAAAACCTATTGATAATGACTTTGTATGTTATATAATCACTTAAAATATGAATCCATCTATTAAAAAAAAATTGCATAATAAAATGTAATTTGCATATACTACATCGTTCTTATGTCATTCTATCGAAACAAAATATATTTAACTTTTGACATAATGTATCTAAAAAGTTTAGTACATGTTTAATTAGCAATTTAGTACCAAAATATTATCTACACATATGGAAAATATTTTCCAAATTCTAAGTTCCAAATCCGAAATAAGTTAGGCTAGTTTGCATATAAAAACTAGCTAACAACAAAATAACTAACTACAAATTTACAATATGTAATCCAAAAGAGATTTCTCAATCTAAGGTAAACTAGCTAATTGTGTGCAATTCTAAACTACTAATTGTGTTTACTAATATTTCTCAAAGAATCAAATACTAAAGATCCTGTTTCATAATTTTTCAAATTTTACTTAATTTAGTTAACAAAATAGAAAAATAAAAACTTTAAAAGCTTTGTCAAAATCATATACACAACACAACAATCTAGAATCAAGCTATCAAAGTACAAATAAATGATAAATTGCTAACTACCAAAGCAAATTACCATAAAGCTTAAAGGCAGCGATGGGATGGCTCACGGCAACATCATTGAGAAGGCTGAGAGGGGCTGGGTTTTCGACAGAGGACTGTGGAGGCGCGGGATAGAGGTGCTGGTTTGCTGGAGCTTAGTGTTTCTAAAATATTTAGGTTTTGTTTTTGAAAACATTTAACTTAATACTAAAGTTTTTTTTGAGATTTTATGTTGAGAGAGGGGTAAATTTGAGACTTCAATTTATTATTGGGTTCTGATAACCCATTGGGCTTGTGGGTTTAGGACCTTTAGGTGGACCGTGGATTATCTTATTGGACTTACCCAAATGACCCAAATGAATCCCATATAAAAAAATAAAAAATAAAAAATAAAAAAGCCAAATGGTAGGATCGGTAGGATCCCATACGATCCTACGATCCTACACGATCCTACCTACGATCCTAACATTTTTACGATCTTGCTACGATTTTAATCTTTTTAGTGAGGTGGGATCGTAAAATCGTGCGATTTTACGATCCGGATCGCGATTTTGACAACCTTCGTTATAGGGGCATTTTGAAGAGTTCAAACAGAAAAACCCCTTTAAATAGTACTACATATACCAAAAAATTGATGCAAATTTCATAGCATTTATCAAAACATAGAAGAATTTCTTCACCTGTAAAATGGAAAACACCACCCATATGGTGAAGTGCGTTGAAGATATGGCAAAGTGGTGGTGGTGGTGGATCTAAACAAATCCCAATTACCATGCAAATTACGAATTGTTGAGTCAATGATTGCAGCGGCAACCCCAGGAAAGAGATTATCGATCTCCGAATCAATATGTTCGTGACTCTAAAAAATAAAAATAAAAAACCCCTGTCATTGTCATATTATACTAATTGAAAAAAAAATATAACATAATAAGCCTAAAGAAAAACATACCTGGGAAAAATATTTTCTCTCGGAAAAATGTTCGTGAAGATTTCTGATGTACAGTGGCAGAGCAAAGCCATTGCTGTTGTTATACAGAGTATTAAAATTGAAATTCAAAACACCACGAAAAGCATCATCACGAGGTCTATAACCTTTTCTTATTTTTAACCACCAATCTTTGAATCCGTAAGATTCAAGTTCAAAATACCTTTTGAATGCGACTGGATTTATATTATACAGATCCCTCATCATGCGAATGAGATTGCATCTATCTGAAGAATTAAAAAAGATGGGATGGTACAACTGGCTCACAAAATAATATTTAAGACCTTCTTGATCGGTGAAAATTTCAGAAAAGAAAAGCAGAAATTTTGATGACATTTTGCAACGGGTGCTGTAAATATTTGGAAATGCTGTTGTAACCATCGCTGCCACCATCCACCGAAAGTGGTGAATATCACTTCTTTGACCACCATCTGCAAATGCTTGTTCATCTATCTGAGGAGAGGATTTATGGGTGACATTCAAATCCGGTAGAATACGTATTCTGCTAACTAAATTACCGGAAAACATTTTCTTCTCATGAAAAGAAATGACAATTTCGGCAATCCCTAAAAACATCTTCCTACCCTCTGACTCAAAGCCGATAATTTCTCCATTTTTGTTGAATTTCCACCACAAATTTTTATCGAACTCGTTCTTTTCCCGGAATTCTTCCCGGAATTCAAAAAATGTCTGTATATAAAATGTAATTACTTATCAGATCTTCACAAGAAAGTTGGAAACAAACGCTAAAAGAGAGACATAAACTTAAAACACTTACCCATCCTTCAGCTCCTGCCCCGTCGTCAGTGTCTCGAAAAGGGAGAGGATGCCCTTCATTGAATTCCGGTATATCTCTTACTAGGCGATGGATATGCAAGCCATCAAACGCATAAGGTTGCTGACTCATTGGGGCAGATTTATGAGAGATAGGCGGCTAGTTTGTCGCCTGTTATCTAGCCAAGTTTTTGAATTAGGACATATAGCTAGGGTTTTTAGTAACTTTTGTTTAAATGGCAAGTGGGTGGGTGGGTGGGNTCAGATTTTAAGCAAAAAACCTATTGATAATGACTTTGTATGTTATATAATCACTTAAAATATGAATCCATCTATTAAAAAAAAATTGCATAATAAAATGTAATTTGCATATACTACATCGTTCTTATGTCATTCTATCGAAACAAAATATATTTAACTTTTGACATAATGTATCTAAAAAGTTTAGTACATGTTTAATTAGCAATTTAGTACCAAAATATTATCTACACATATGGAAAATATTTTCCAAATTCTAAGTTCCAAATCCGAAATAAGTTAGGCTAGTTTGCATATAAAAACTAGCTAACAACAAAATAACTAACTACAAATTTACAATATGTAATCCAAAAGAGATTTCTCAATCTAAGGTAAACTAGCTAATTGTGTGCAATTCTAAACTACTAATTGTGTTTACTAATATTTCTCAAAGAATCAAATACTAAAGATCCTGTTTCATAATTTTTCAAATTTTACTTAATTTAGTTAACAAAATAGAAAAATAAAAACTTTAAAAGCTTTGTCAAAATCATATACACAACACAACAATCTAGAATCAAGCTATCAAAGTACAAATAAATGATAAATTGCTAACTACCAAAGCAAATTACCATAAAGCTTAAAGGCAGCGATGGGATGGCTCACGGCAACATCATTGAGAAGGCTGAGAGGGGCTGGGTTTTCGACAGAGGACTGTGGAGGCGCGGGATAGAGGTGCTGGTTTGCTGGAGCTTAGTGTTTCTAAAATATTTAGGTTTTGTTTTTGAAAACATTTAACTTAATACTAAAGTTTTTTTTGAGATTTTATGTTGAGAGAGGGGTAAATTTGAGACTTCAATTTATTATTGGGTTCTGATAACCCATTGGGCTTGTGGGTTTAGGACCTTTAGGTGGACCGTGGATTATCTTATTGGACTTACCCAAATGACCCAAATGAATCCCATATAAAAAAATAAAAAATAAAAAATAAAAAAGCCAAATGGTAGGATCGGTAGGATCCCATACGATCCTACGATCCTACACGATCCTACCTACGATCCTAACATTTTTACGATCTTGCTACGATTTTAATCTTTTTAGTGAGGTGGGATCGTAAAATCGTGCGATTTTACGATCCGGATCGCGATTTTGACAACCTTCGTTATAGGGGCATTTTGAAGAGTTCAAACAGAAAAACCCCTTTAAATAGTACTACATATACCAAAAAATTGATGCAAATTTCATAGCATTTATCAAAACATAGAAGAATTTCTTCACCTGTAAAATGGAAAACACCACCCATATGGTGAAGTGCGTTGAAGATATGGCAAAGTGGTGGTGGTGGTGGATCTAAACAAATCCCAATTACCATGCAAATTACGAATTGTTGAGTCAATGATTGCAGCGGCAACCCCAGGAAAGAGATTATCGATCTCCGAATCAATATGTTCGTGACTCTAAAAAATAAAAATAAAAAACCCCTGTCATTGTCATATTATACTAATTGAAAAAAAAATATAACATAATAAGCCTAAAGAAAAACATACCTGGGAAAAATATTTTCTCTCGGAAAAATGTTCGTGAAGATTTCTGATGTACAGTGGCAGAGCAAAGCCATTGCTGTTGTTATACAGAGTATTAAAATTGAAATTCAAAACACCACGAAAAGCATCATCACGAGGTCTATAACCTTTTCTTATTTTTAACCACCAATCTTTGAATCCGTAAGATTCAAGTTCAAAATACCTTTTGAATGCGACTGGATTTATATTATACAGATCCCTCATCATGCGAATGAGATTGCATCTATCTGAAGAATTAAAAAAGATGGGATGGTACAACTGGCTCACAAAATAATATTTAAGACCTTCTTGATCGGTGAAAATTTCAGAAAAGAAAAGCAGAAATTTTGATGACATTTTGCAACGGGTGCTGTAAATATTTGGAAATGCTGTTGTAACCATCGCTGCCACCATCCACCGAAAGTGGTGAATATCACTTCTTTGACCACCATCTGCAAATGCTTGTTCATCTATCTGAGGAGAGGATTTATGGGTGACATTCAAATCCGGTAGAATACGTATTCTGCTAACTAAATTACCGGAAAACATTTTCTTCTCATGAAAAGAAATGACAATTTCGGCAATCCCTAAAAACATCTTCCTACCCTCTGACTCAAAGCCGATAATTTCTCCATTTTTGTTGAATTTCCACCACAAATTTTTATCGAACTCGTTCTTTTCCCGGAATTCTTCCCGGAATTCAAAAAATGTCTGTATATAAAATGTAATTACTTATCAGATCTTCACAAGAAAGTTGGAAACAAACGCTAAAAGAGAGACATAAACTTAAAACACTTACCCATCCTTCAGCTCCTGCCCCGTCGTCAGTGTCTCGAAAAGGGAGAGGATGCCCTTCATTGAATTCCGGTATATCTCTTACTAGGCGATGGATATGCAAGCCATCAAACGCATAAGGTTGCTGACTCATTGGGGCAGATTTATGAGAGATAGGCGGCTAGTTTGTCGCCTGTTATCTAGCCAAGTTTTTGAATTAGGACATATAGCTAGGGTTTTTAGTAACTTTTGTTTAAATGGCAAGTGGGTGGGTGGGTGGGTGGGTTGGGTCTGGACTCGGTTCAACCGGATCAATTCACATTATTATTATTATTTTTTTGCACAAATCATTTTACACTTCATTCGTTCCTTGTTACTCTATTTCTATTTCTATCTATTTTCTATATCTCTATGTGGCCGTTTGGATAGTGCTGAGAAGCATTATTCAGCTGTTTGGATAGTGCCGAGAAGCATTATTCAGCACTATCTGCGTAGGGCTGTAAACAAGTCAAACTTTGCCGGAGTAGTGTGTGTTTGAGCTTGACTTGTCAATAAAAATCTAATACTCAAGCTTAGCTTGAGCTTGAGACAAGCCTAAAAACAATATTTGAGCTGAGCTTGAGCTTGTGAGAATGTCAAAAAGTTTGAGTTCGGCTTGGTTTGGCTTGGCTTGGCTTGATTAATTAGTCAAGCTAAGCTCGAACAATTATATCAAGCTCAAGTCAAGTTTTTTTAGCTTGAGATCCAAAAAAATTGCATTATCAAATGCTTATATCACCAAAAATCAAGTAAACAAATATACATACATACATACATACATACATATATACATACATACATATATATAATATACATAATATACTCATTTTATCATGCTCTAACACCCGTGATTAGAATTTGTTCAGATTACATTTTACATAATTAAATCCATCCATCATCATTATTGTCTATAATTGAGTAACTGTTCAAAATACAATTTTACATCCACATTTGTCATTCGTACAACTATAATCTTCACAAATCTAAATAAATTAACATTCCAAAACATATATGAATAAACAAGCTATAAATTAACGTTCCAAAACATATGTGTAATGTCATAATAATAAGTTTATTTAGTAAACATATATCAAGCTATAAACGAGGTTAAGCTCGGCGTGTTTTGTATCGACCCTATTGTTCATGAACAATTTTTTTTGCTTGAGCTCAACTTGTTTATCAAACAAGCTTAAAATTAAGGCTCAAGCTGACTTATTTGTAAACACACGAACATGAACGAACTTTTTATCGAGCAATCCCAAGTTGTTCATGAACGGCTTGGTTCATTTACAGCCCTAATCCTGCGTTTGCGTTTGCGTTTTTTTTTTTTTTTTTTTTTAGAAGCGCGTTTTAGCAAAGTCAATGCACTTCCAGTGCGTCCCATGCATTGTTTACGGGACCCACAAACCTCTTTTTTCAACAAAACTTTCATAAAAATGGATCTCACAGTACTATTCACACATTTAAAAATTATTTTGCTACAGTGTTTTCAGTTTTCAGTTTTCAGCAAAATAAACAGTATCCAATTTTGATTTATTGAGTTTGCACTGTTTTGCTACCTCTTTCTTTTAGTTAGCACAATAAATTGTCACAATATTTTCACAATTGTTGAGGTGTTAATTTTTTCTTATAGGTCAAAATAAAATATCATACTGGAATCAAGCACAACTAAAATAAATTTATTATGAAAAAAGAAGTGTTACATCCACAACATTTTTCACAACACTTTCATAACAAAAGTGTGAATGCGTCGTAAAGCTATAATAGTTAGCTACATTTTTTTTTCTGGTCGATTCAATTTGCATTGTTTACTAGCCTTCATTATTTTTTTTAGTAATATCACCCAGTCAACTCTTTTTTAAAAAAAAAATATAAACCATTAGTGTAACACAATAATTATCACAATATTTTCACATTGTTGAGATATAATTCCTTATAGGTCAAAATAAAATATCATACTAGAACTAACCACAATTAAAAATAAATGTATTATTATATTAACACAACACAAATTTCATAATATTTCACAATTATTGAGGTGTCAATTTCTTATAAGTCGAAATAAAATAATAAATATGAGAGTGTAACTAATCATAACTGAAAATAAATATTTTTAGAAATATTGCAACACTTATTGTGCGAATGTGTAAAAGCTACTATAGAAGCTACAGTATTTTTGATTTATTCAATTGTATATTCATACACTTCCTTAGCCTTTCTTTCTTTTTTTTTTTTTTTTTTTTTTTTTTGTCATCAGTTTTTGCTTTAAAAAAAGTTATATGAGTTGGCATTTATATTAATTTTATATTAACACAACAAATTTCACAATACACAATTATTGAAGTGTCAATTTTTATAGGCCAAAATAAAATAATAAAATATGAGACTGTAATCACCACAACTAAAAATTAAATGTTTTGTGAAAATGTTGTAACACTTGTTGTTATCAAAATATTTTCACAATTGTTGAGATCTCAATTTCTTATAGATCAAATAAAAAATTGCTAAGTCACAACATTTCACATTAATTTCACAATAATCATAGGTGGTAAACCACTATTGATGGATAAAAAGTGATATCAGTCATGGTCCATTTTAAAATCAGTAACAACTTGCTATCTAGAATTGTTATGAAATTATTATGGAGATAACATTTCTAAAAATAAATAATAATATATCAAACCGAAATTTACCACGACTGAAAACAAGGCGTGAAAATATTGTGACATTTTGTTGTGTTCCTAAAACTTCTTTTTGTTAATTCTTTTGTTGATTTTTTTTTAATGCATAGTTTAAAGTGGTTGTCCCAATTAAAAATCAATAACAATTACCATCTAGGATTTATGGTAAAAATGTTATGATGTAACATACTCTAATATAAAATAATAAAATATCACACCAAGGCCCACCATAGCTAATGTAAGGCGGCGTTTCAGTTCCTAAGCCCAAAGTAGAAGGATTCAGGGCAGCAAAGAAGACCCTCCTACTCCTGCCAAGGCTTAACATGGGACCATTTTTTTTTTTTTATATCTTATGTACTTTCCTTTTGTCATGGCAGTTTGCCATGGGTTAAGATGTACCCTCACTTTTGATCAATGAAGATATGTTGACTTTTGTTTTATAGCATATGAACTTTTGTTTTGTTTTGTTTTTTTTTTCTTTTTTCTTTTTTCTTTTTGGCAATGTTTGTCTCTTATTGGATATGGTAAATGTCTTGCCTTTTGTTGAGAGATTAAATTAATGAAGCTTCTGAGGGTGAAAACCTATATCTTGACAAAAAGCTAACAGTAATGAATAGATGTTAAATCAAGTAAATTAATCCCACGTAGATAGTGCGAAAAATAACTAAGTGTTGGTATTGAAATCTGTATAGTAAAACACTTAGCAAAGAAAGGCATGTTGTGGTCTCTCATTTTAAGAGTACTTTATGAATGTACCTTCAGGATCCTTTAACCAAAGCCTAGAGTGAGTCCTCATGTTCCCAAGATGATGAATATGTCGAGGTCCCATCCTTGGTGAAATTGCAAGGTGTTAATTTACCCAAGGCATGGGTTCGAGGGACAGGCATGACTAAGACTCTGTTTAACACATTGATACTTGCTAAAAAAATATTTATTTACCCAAGGTATGTGGTCCAAAGAATCAAGCATGACCAATGTTCTGTTTAATATTCAAACAAGTAACTAAGAATATTAATTTACCCAAGGCATGTGGTCCAAGGAACCAAGCATGACCAAGGTTCTGTTTAATATTCAAATAAGTAGCACAGAATATTAATTTACCCAAGGTATGTGATCTGAGGAGCCAGGCATGACCAAGGTTTTGTTTAATATTTAAACAAGTAATGGAGAATGCTAATTTACCCAAGGCATATGGTATGAGGAACCAGACATAACTAAGGTTCTGTTTATCACTTAAACAAATAACCAAGAATATTAATTTACCCAAGGTATGTAGTCTGAGGAGCCCGACACGACTAAGGTTCTGTTTAATATTCACACAAGTAATAAAGATAACACATAATGCTAAAAAGAAGAACATGGCAAAGCTGCCTTTCATTAATAATAGTACCTTCGTAGGTTACTTACATTCTAGGGACATGGTATAACATTTCATCTAAGTCTTCCAAGAAATACGCAACTATACCAACTACCAAGGTAATACGGTATGACCCTTCCCAATTGGATTCTAATTTTTCCCATGCTGGGTTTTTTGTAGTACCTACAACCTTTCTTAATACTAAGTCCCCTGGTGCTAACGACCTCAATCTCACACTTGAGTCATACCCTTGCTTGAGCTTCTATTGATAGTATGTTAACTGAACCATGGCATTTTCTCTCTACTCTTCAATCAAATCCAAACTCTTCTCCAATAGGTTGTCATTGCTGTTTGGGGTGAACGAGCTTGTCCGCAGTGTTGGGAATCCAGTCTCCAGAGGAATCACGGCCTCAGCTCCATAGGTCATTGAAAAGGGTGTCTTTCCTATTGACCTACGAAGGGTAGTCCGATATGTCCAAAGAATGTGTGGCAGCTCTTCCACCCATCTATCCTTTGCATCATCCAACCTCTTCTTGAGTCCACTCACTATGACCTTATTGACAGTCTTAGCCTGTCCATTCCCCTGTGGATAAGCTAAGGTGGAGTACCTATTCTTAATGCCCAATTCACAACAGTACCTCCTGAAGGCTTTGCTATCAAAATGAAGACCATTGTTCGAGATGAGGGTATGAGGGATCCCAAATCGAGTGACAACATTTTTCCACACAAACCTTTTGGCGTCCACATCCCTGATATTTAACAGGGGCTCAGCTTCAACCCATTTGGTGAAGTAATCAGTGCCGACCAACATCCACCTCTTATTTCCTGCTGCTTTAGGAAAATGCCCGACAATGTCAAGCCCCACTGAGCAAAAGGCCAAGGGCTAGACAAAGGGTTGAGGACACCCCCTGGTTGATGAATATTTGGGGCATATCTTTGACATTGGTCACACTTCTTCATGTATTCTTGTGCCTCCTTTTACATAGTTGGCCACCAGTACCCTTGAGTGTGGGCTCTGTGAGACAGTGATCTTCCCCTTATATGACTTCCACAAATCCCTTCGTGTAGCTTCTTTAAGAGTGGGTCCACTGCCTCAGGATGGACGCATAACAAATACGGCCCTAGAAAAAGAGCGCTTGTATAACTTTTGATCCTTGAACAACTAGAACCGAGGAGCTTTTCTTCGCATTTTATTAGCCTCCCCCTTTTCCACGAGCAAAATGTCATCCTTAAGAAATATCACAATAGGATCCATCCAACTAGGCCCTGCCCTGATTTGGTGAATAAGGACCTTCTGCTCTCTCATCTTGGTAGGCCTGCACAAATCTTCAACCAGGATAACTTGAGGTAAACTCTGTGCTGAGGAGGTTTCAAGAGTGGTAAGAGAGTCAACATGCGTGTTTCTGCTCCTTGGGATTTATTGTAAGGTGAAAGATTCAAACCCTGATTGCAAGTGCTTAACTTGACTCAAATAGTCCTGCATTCTCATGTCCCTGGCTTCCAGTTCTCCCTTTACTTGGCCTACAACCAACCTTGAAACTGAAAATATCTCCACCATTCTTCCTCCCATTTTCTGAACCATAGTCATTCCCACCAATAGAGCCTCGTACTCAGCCTCATTGTTCGTGGCCGAGAAGTCCAACCTCAAGGATTTCTCAATGATGATTTTTTCAAGAGATACTACAACTAGCCCAACTCTTGATCTCCTTTAATTTGCTATGCCATCGACATACACCTTCCAAGATAAAGGTTCTTGTAAGAAGATCATCCCAACTGATTTTTCATCCATGTTTGGCCTTTCACCATTTTCTTCTAAGGAAGGTTCAGCAAACTTAGCCACCAAATTTGCAAGGACCTGTCCCTTTATAGAAGTGTGAGACATATACTTGATATCGAAAGCTCATAGGATCGCTCCCCATTTTGCAATCCTCCCTGTGTAATCAGCTTTTCGAAGCAGCAATTGAAGAGGGAGTTAGGTTAGAACCACAACAGTGTAAGCCTGGAAGTAATGCGGGAGCTATCGTGTAGCATGTACTACTGCCAAGATGGCCTTCTCCAATGGTAAATAGCGAACCTCTACCTCATGTAGTGATTTGCTCATGTAATAAACTGGTCTTTGCACCTCATTATCAACTCGTATCAGTACCAAACTCACAGTGTGTGAGGCCACAACAATATAAGCAAATATAACCTCCTCCTCCTCGGGCTTGGACATAATTGGTGGCTAAGAAAGATATTCCTTCAATCGCTAGAAGGTTGAGGAACATTCCTCTGTCCATTCAAATCACTTCTACTTATGCAACAACGAGAAGAAGGGCCTACACTTGTTTGCTGACCAAGAAATGAATTGGTTCAAAGCGACAGTCATTCCTGTCAACTTTTGGACCTTTTTGGGTTTCCGAGGAGGCCGCAGGTTGTTAATTGCTCTAATCTTATTAGGGTCAACTTCAATTCCGCAATGGGTAACCATATAACCCAGAAACTTGCCAGAGCCTACGCCAAAAGAACACTTAGCGGCATTAAGGCGCAATTTGTGTTTCCTTAGTATCTTAAAAATATTCCCGAGGTCACCTATATGCTCAGACTCTGCTTTACTCTTTACCACCGTATCATCTATATACACCTCAATATTTTTGCCTAACTGAGTCTCAAACATCCTGGTCATCATCCTTTGGTAGGTAGACCCTGAATTTTTCAATCCAAATGACATTACTTTGTAGTGGTAATTCCTAGTGGGTGTAAGAAAAGCAGTCTTTTCCTGATCATCCAAAGCTAACAGTATCTTATGATAGCCCTGAAAGGCATCCAAAAAGCTCATCCAATGATAGCCTACAGTTGCGTCCACTAATTGACCCATCCGAGGTAGGGAGAAAAGGTCCTTTGGGCAAACTTTATTTAAATCTATAAATTCTACACACACTCGCCACTTCCCAGTTTTCTTTTTCACCACCATTGTATTGGCTAGCCACTAAGGTAAAATACCTCATTTATAGCCTCAACCTGCTTGAGCTTGAGCATTTCCCCCTTGACAGCGTCAAAATGTTCCCTAGATGAGCACCGAGGTGGTTGCTTCTTAAGGATGTCAGATGGATTGACGTTTAATCGATGGCAAATAAAATTTGGATCCACCTCAGGGGCTTTGTAGGCACTCCACGCAAACATGTCAATATTTTTTCTAAGAAAATCTATCAGCTCTTGCCTCTCCTTAGGGGGCAGTTGAACTCCGACTTGAAAGAACTTCTCTTCATCATTGCCATTAACAACTCTTTCCAACTGCTCGCACTTTACCCTTTCTACCTTTACCTCCGTGGACAACACCAGCACCTATGATTGCTATAAGTCCCACCCAGCAGAGGCCAAGGACTCACCTCCAGTTTGATGTCTAATTGCGGTCACCATGCACTGCCTGGCCATAGATTGGCTCCCCACCAACGCTTCAACCTGATCCCCAGATGGATACTTTACCTTCAGGTGCAGGGTGGAAGGTATGGCTCCCATGGCGTGAAGCCAAGGCCTTGCTGCAATAGCAGTGTAGGGGGAGTAGGCGTCTACCACGATGAAGTTCACCTCCATTACCTCTGTCTCAGTCTGAACGGGTAGTCGGATCTGGCCTTTCGAAAAGACAACCTTCTCGTCAAACCCTATTAGTGGGGAATCATAGCAGGTCAGGTCCTCCAATCTCAGCTTCAGCCCCCTAAATAGGTCAGGGTACATGATTTCTACGCCACTGCCTTGATCTACCAACACTCTCTTCACATCATACCTACCTATTCTAAGGGTGACCACTAGGGCATCATTATGTGACTATAAGGTTCCAACCTTATCCTCATCCGAAAAGCTCAAAGTCGGCAGGACTTCCATTCTATTCAGCTTTGGATTAGGGGGCAAGCCCTCTATAGATGGTCGAGCTATAGACATCACCCTGGATGGCTGAGCACCAGTCCTTCCCAGAGTAGCAAGAATGATACTGATTGTACCTAGAGGTGGTCTTGTAGAAGCATCTTTCTAAGCCCTTGACCCTACCTAACCACCCTATCCATTGGGTTGGTATAGGAATTGCTTTAACTTTCCCGCCTTAACCAATTACTCCAGATGGCTTCACAAAGTCCTGCAACCCTTGGTAGTGTGCCCTCATTCCTGATGGTACTGGCAATGAAGACTCTGGTGCTTCATGGGGTCTCCTCCCTTCTTAGTTGGCCACTTAAAATATGGCTCGTTCTTAATTTTTTCCAAAACCTGATGCACAGGTTCTTGGAATATGGTACTAACCATCTGGGTGGCAACTGAGCCAGGGTGC
The DNA here is from genome assembly GCF_002906115.3 of Quercus suber. Taxonomy (NCBI): domain Eukaryota; kingdom Viridiplantae; phylum Streptophyta; class Magnoliopsida; order Fagales; family Fagaceae; genus Quercus; species Quercus suber. The sequence continues at coordinate 53,068 of NW_027070291.1, forward strand.
CCGGCAAAATCTCTCTGAGGTTAACTGCGATTGTACCTATCCGACGTGAATTCCCTCCGCTCCTAGGGGATCACCTTAGCCTTTCCCTTTCGTTGCTGTTGATCCTCGATCCGTTTGTACTCGTCGATACTATCCATGTGCTGACGCACGCTCCCAGCAGGTTTCCTTGTCAGAGATTTTCTCAAATCATGCTTGGCGAATAGGCCAACTTTAAAAGTCCTTATGGCCACGTTGTCGAAATTCCCATCAATCTCATTGAACATCTTCCAGTACCTATCAAAGTATGTTTTCAAGGTCTCCCCTTCCTCCATGGTCATGAACAATAAGGAGTCCAAAGGCCAAGGAACCCTGTTGCAAGTAACAAAACGAGCCCAAACACCCGAGTAAGCTCCTTAAAGGAGTTGATAAAGTCTTCCCTCAGGCCGTCAAACCACCTCATTGCCACAGGCCCCAAACTAGATGGAAACACCTTGCACATCAATGCCTCATTTTTGGAGTGAACAGCCATTCTCTGGTTGAAGTGGCTCACATACTCCACCAGATCTGTTCGACCATTGCACATGGTGAATGTTGGCTGAGCAAACCGCCGAGGAAGTTTTCCTCCTTCAATTCTGCATGTAAAAGGTGATTTGGAGATCTGGTTCAACGCTCTACTCATAGTGTCGTTTCCCAGACCTTTGCGAGACGGGCTCTTATTTCTACACTCATAATGGCGATCCTCATCATATGAAAAAGACTCACTGGGAGGGGTCCTTGACCTAGGCCTATAGCTGCCATCCCCATTGTCATCAGAAGAAGGGTTAGAGCTTAAAGGAGTCTTTCTTCGTCATTCGCGGCATAACCTCCTCCGCAAACAGTCGATCTCCAACTGCAGGCTTTTGGTATTCTCCTCATGAGAGATGTGACTTCTACTTCGAGACTGGCTCCTGCTAGTTTGCATGGTGTGCACACTAACCTCGCGATCCCTCCTTTGTTCAAAATTGAGAAATTGGTCCTGACGTTGAGAGCCAACAGACTCCTCCTAGTTGGAGCCCGAACTTACCATAGCTAGACGTTGATCTCGTTGAAACTCAAGTCTTCCCCACACACGGCGCCAATTGTACAGGCGACATTTTGGTTCTTGAGCCAATGACACGTGTCTTTTGTTATTTTGTTTTTCTTTTCTTTTCTTTCTTAAAAAGGTGTTCACTAAAAATTAAGTAAGCTAAGCATTGTAATTAGGCTCATAAAATTAAATGATAAAGAAGGAAGTATGAATAACAAAATATTCATTACAAATGGTTGTAGGTATTTAATTTGATGAAAAGTTTCAATTGTAGCATATGTCATCATTTATTGTGAAAATTTAAATATTGTGACAATGTTTTATCAAAACCTAGTTGTTTATTGTTGGAAGATGATGACATTTGTTATCATTCTTAGTAGAATTTTTTTGTGAGTAGATACTATCTTTAGTAAATAGGTTCTAAGAAATTATCATACTAAATAGATAGCCAGATATTAAATAACTATTCTAAATTTAAATACATGATTTGATACTACTTCAAAAAAAAAATTATCTAAAATTTTTCACTCAAGGAGCAACACGGTGCAACCCTTACTAGTATATATAAAAAGCGCCAATGTGCAAACAGTGATTGTGTACAGTGCTTTGGTTTGTTCAACCCGTGCACATTGTTCATCAGGCTTTTTTTTTTTTTCACCAGTGTTGTTTGTGATTCTTTGTCTTTTCCTTTAAATATTTATTATTTATATGTGCATATACAGTTACACTGACTCAACAAATTCTTACAATATTTTCACAATTATTTGACCATTTGCACTATTAATTTTTTTTTCCCACAATACACTGGTTTTGCTTGTGCTTTTTTTGTCTTTTCTTTTAAATATTTATATGTGCATATACAGTTACACCAACACAACACATTCTTACAATATTTTCACAATGATTGAGGTGTCAATTTTTTAAAGGTCAAAATAAAATAATAAAATAAGAAACTGAGAATTACTACCTTCTAAAACTCAAAATACGTGAAGAAAATTTTTGAGATGTTAAAATTTAGAGGGGGTATTTTAGACATTACAAAATAAATATTTTAAAAATCATAAGCTTTCATTAGGATTTAATTGATAGAATAACAATATAACATAGTTGCTATTTTCCAAAATATTAAGGGAAAAATTGCTTGATTTTAAAGTTTAAGGAGTAATATTATGTCCACAACATTTTCAAAATAATTTCATAACAAATTTTATGTGGTAAGGTATTTTTGATGGATAAAAAAGTGATATCAATTGTGGGCTCAGTTTAAAACCAATAACAACTTGTCATTTAGAATTTGTTCTAAACATGTTATGGATGTAGCATTTCTCTCAAATAAAATAAAATAAAAATATTTATTCGAATCCTAAAAATGAAGGTATTGTGAAAATGTTATAATATTTTGTTGTATTCTTAGACTTCTTTTTTAATATAGTCAAATTGGGTGAGCTAAATATCACGGTTTCACACAATTTTCTTGTGTTGTCATTTTTTTTTTAATGCATAATTTTAAAACCATTAATAATTTTTCACCGAAAATTTGCTGTGAAAATGCTATGGACATAAAAATAAAATAATAATATCAAACTGAGACTTACCATAGTTGGAAATAAAAAAAAATATTGCGAAAATGTTGTGACATTTTGTTGTGTTCTTAGGATTCTTTTTTGTGTGACATTTTGTTGTGTTCCTAGACTTCTTTTTTTTGTTTAGTCAAATTTGGTGAGCAAAAATTCATTTTTTTAGGCACAATTTTCTTCAATTGGCTTTTTATTTGTTTATTTTTAAAAAAATACACGATTTAAAGCGGTTAGCCAAATTTAAAATAGTAACAATTTACCACTAGAATTTATTATGAAATGTTGTTAATGTAGCATTACTCTAAAATAAAATAATAAAATATCAGACCAGAACCACCTAGCTAGAAATAAAGGTATTAAAAATATTGTGACATTTTGTTGCGTTCCTAGACTTCTTTTTTAGTTTAGTCAATTTGTTGAACCAAAATTCATTGTTTTATGTATATTTTTTAGGTTGATTTTTTTTTTAACCATTGTTTCAAGTTATTAAAAAAACACAACACACCACACACACACACAATTGACGAATAGCACTTTCCTCTTTATGTTTGAGGTAGTTTCATCCCCTAAACTAAAGTTGAATAATTTCTTCTTTATATTTTGTAAATGAGCATATACTCCTATTGCTACTCTCTTAGTTAAGCTCTAACGAAATCTTATAATTCCTAAAATATTCTATTGTGCAATGTCTAAAATACTTCTACTAAATTTTAATGTCCAAAAAAATTCTTTGTATATTTTGAATATTATGTGGTAGACTGGTAGTCATACTTGGAAAGTTAGAGTGATGATATATGGTGTTCTATTTGTTACCTAAAGAATACTAATTTATTAGGTTTAAGTCTTCTAGACTTATAATTTTATCTAATAGAAACTTTGATGACGGATGTCTTTTGTTATTTTGTTCTTTTCTAATTTTTTTTTTCTACTTAAAAGGGTGTTCATTAAAAATAAGTAAGCGAAACATCGTAGTTAGACTCATAAAATAAGATTATAAAGAATGAAGTATGAATAACAAATCTTCATTGTAGATGGTTACAAGTATTTACTTTGATAAAAATCTTCAAAAAAATTGTAGTATATATTATCATTCATTGCGAAAATTTAAATATTGTGAAAAAATGATGACATTCATTATCATTCTTTATAGCATTTTTGGTGAGTAGATATTACATTTAGTAAATAGGTTCTAAGAAATTGTCATAGTAAATAGATATTCAAATTGGTATTTTAAATTTAAATACATGATTTCATATTTCTTCAAAAAAAAGAATCTATATTAATTTTCTCACTAAAAGGGCAGCACATGCCTTGCACGTGCAACCCACACTAGTATATAAAAAGAGCCAATGGCTCTATCTACAGTCATTTTTGGTTTAGTTAAGTTTTTGGACACTAGCTACTAAAAAAAATGCTCCGTTTAGTACTTTCTATAGAAGCTTTAGTTTGGTCAATGGAAAAACACACCACTTCAATGAGCTGGCATATTTCTTTATATTTTTTTTTATTAGTACACCAGCTTGGTTTGAGCTACACGTTTGTGTTTTTGTTTCTCTTTTTTAGTATATATATATTATATGTGTATTTTGGTTTAGGAGTTGTTATTATGATACAAAAAATTGTCACAATATTTTCACAATTGTTGAAGTATTAGTTCCTTATATCTATATATAAAAAGAGTGAATGCAAAAAGGTATAGTAGTTTCGCTACAGTATCTTTACTTTAATTGTTCAACTTGCACTATTTCCCTGGTGGTTTTTTTTTTTTTGGTGAATGTGGTAAAGCTACAGTAGGTTTGCGACATTATTTTTAGTTTGTCCAATTCGCACCGTTTCACAGTAAATAAAATATTAACACGACAAATTGGCACAATATTTTCACAATTGTTGAGGTGATAGTTCCTTATAGGTAAAAATAAAATAATAAAATATAATACTGGAACAAACCACAACTAAAAATAAAAGTATTGTGAAAATGTTAAGACATCTTATTCTCATCACAATATTTTCAAAATTGTTGAGGTGCCAATTCTTTACAAGTAAAAAAAAATATATATATAATAAAATTGTAAAGGTATTATGAAAATGTTGTGCCATTTTGTTATGTTTTTAGAAATTTTTTGTTGGTTTAGTCAATTTTGTTGAGCCAAAACTCACTGTTTCACATACAGTTTTCTTGGGTTGACTTTTTGAATTTTTTTATGCACCATTTTAAGTAAAAACACAGTTTTACACACAAAAACAAAAACTTAGGATAAAAACATTTTTCATCCTTTATGTTTGGGGTAGTTTACAATTTCTCATTGAACTTTAATATCAAGCAATTTTTCCCTTAATATTTTGGAAAATAGAAAATATGTCATATTGTTATTCTCTCAGTTAAACCCTAGTGAAAGTTTATAATTCTTAAAATATTTTATTATGTAATGTCTAAAATACTCCCACTAAATTTTAACATCCCAAAAATTTTCTTCACGTATTCTAAATTTTAGATGGTAGTAATTCTGGGAAAGTTGGAAAGATGGTATAAGATGTTTTATTTATTATCTAAAGAACATTGATTTTTAAGGTTTAAATTTTTGAAAATTTACCTAATGGAAAATTCAATGACACATGTCTTTTGTTATCTTTTTATTTTTCTCCCTTAGCAAAACTCAATTGCTTATTGTTGGAAGATAATAATATTCGTTATCATTCTTAGAAGTTTTTAGTAAATGGATATATTACCTTTAGCAAATAGATACTAAAAAACTATTATAGTAAAATAGATATTTATATTTTAAATAGCTACCCTAATTTTGTGTAAGATCCAAATTCTTATATGAATGAGATTGACTTTTTATAACATAATAATCAAATTTATTAAAATTAATATCTCTTTTAATTAATGTAATCTCTATGTACTTTAAAAATCAAATGATTTATATTTTTGTTTTGTGATATAAATAAAATGTAAAATTGACATTTATCACTACTTCTTCTTTTTCATGGCAAGCATTTGCTTGCCGTGCAAGTGCTAAATGCTTGCCGTGCACGTGCTGCCCTAACTAGTTTTCTATAAAATGTGGGATAGATTGCTGTGAGAAAAAGGAAAAGGGAGAAGAACTCAAAATAGTATAGTCAATGCTGAATAGTGGCGGAAAGTGAAAATTGAGATAGAGTTAGGTTTTAATTTTTTTTTTTTTTGAGAGATTGGTATTTCTTGGAGTCTTTTTCTTGTTATTTCAGTAGTAAACTAGTTTGTTACTTTTTAGAGAAAAAATTTAGAGACAGAATAAAATATCACAATATTTTAATAAAATTATTATCTTTAGATTGTGAGAGGTCCTATTCTACTATTTTGTTAGTTTATTTAATTTTATTTTAACCAATAGGAGACTGAAGTCTCTATTGTTACGAAAATGTTGTAATAATCTGTCATGTACATAAAACATCTCTCAACTCAAATAAATATACTTTTTGGTTTTCTATACGTTGTGGTCAGTGATTGGTCGGTTTAAAATGGTAAGTGGGACTCGTCCTTTTGTTTCTTTTCCATGTACAAAGCATATGATAGACTGATAGTACGGGTTCATGGTGCATAATAAACATAATAGAAATGCTTTTTTTTTTTCAGAGAAGTCAGGGGGGCAACTGTCCCTCTTGCCCCTTGGCTCCGCCAATGACATTACATACTTTGCTTTATAATTAAGTATTGTGAATCCTAATGATAATATTTCGAGACAATGATTAAAACAATTCTAAATCAAATAATTCCTATTAGAATAATATTAAAACACAAGAAGCATGATTAGAAAATAGTAAAAGTTGGAAGAATGTACGTATATATATTTTTAAATTTATTATAACCTTTTAAATATTATACAAAGAAGATTTTCTAAGAATAATTATAAATATATCTTAAACATTTTAACAAAGCAATTCAATAGTATTAGGTTTAAAATACGCTTTATGTTGAGAATAGTTATGTTATAATTTTGTGATATTTATTCTTTTTAAACATAAAATAATTTATTCATAATAGACATATACATATTAATAAAATTAAGATCAACCACACTCCTCTAAAAGAAAATTTTCTAGCTCCACCGGTGTGCAAGGGCTCGCAAGGGTGCTATTGTAGCTTAAGTCGTCAGTTATTCAAGGTCGGTCAATGCCTCAATAGTATCAAGCCTAGCTTGTCACTGGTTAGGACCCTATTGATTGAGTTTAGGATGTGGAGTTCAATGTCAAATGGCAGCTACAATGTGAGTTGCTATTTTTCGGGGTGGGTTAATTGGGAAAAGATGAGTGGTTTGTGGTTACTTGCGGTGGTAGTTGGGGCTGTTGGTTAGGAGATTGTCATGAGTCTGGCCATATGGGCCAAGTTTGATATAGGTTTCAGAGAATGAGGTTTATAGAGCCTAATGGGTTACAAGTTTGGTATGGACTTGGTTAATTTGAGTAAATTGGGTTAGATAGGGTGATTGTGGGTTATGAGTTTGTAATAAGGAGGTAGGGAGGTTGCTTTGGTGAGTTTTTGGCAGACATGGCAAAATGGGTGGGTTGGGTTCGGGTTTAGGTTGATATGTATTTTTTCAAAAAAAAAAAAAAAATTATTGTGTTTGCCATGTGGTAAGTCACGCAACAAATTATTTGACAAAGAAAAAAAAACATACAAGAAATTACAAATGCCCCGTTAGATAGCTAATTTGACAAAGATAAAAAACATATAAGAAATTTACAATCTTGAAAACAAAGCGAGAAATTTATAATCTGCTTCACTCTTTTCACACTTAGCAATGCTTCTCATACATGTTTGTAATTTCAAATATATGTTTTTGACTTTACTGCAACTAGATTATCTTAGCATATATTTTATCATTTAATATCTAAAAATCTTTACTTATTGCCTTATTCAAGTGAGAATAATGCCCCAATCATTCTTCTTTCAATTTGTTTGTCAATTGAGTTTGAGTTGTACATTGTAAAGCTTAAAACAAACATGTAAACCCACCATGTATTAATTTTTTTTGTCTTTTCAAAATGAGTTGTATCACGAGTCAACTCATTTTTATTTCAAATTAAAAAGAGATTATGTTTATATTGGGTTATCCATTATTTGGTCCCAACCCATTTTTCCATGTCTAGTTGTTGGGATTAATTGAATGTTGAGTTCGAGTAATAGCAATTGTGAGGGTTAGAAAATAAAAATAAGGGAAAATAAAAAGAGAAACAACATAGTCTAGGCTTGACCACCTAAGCTTACCAATCTTAGACTTCACCACCTGAGGGTGCTTGCAAGTTTGAATCACTACTAAGCTTATTAGCAAAACATCTCTAGTAAAAAAAAAAAAAAAAAAATAAAAATCAAATGCTCCACTGAACCATTTCATCCTTCTAATAAATTTCAAGGATTATTTTAAGGCATATTTACATCCCAAGGAATCATCATCATAAAAAAACTAAATTCAAATTCAAAATTCAAAAATAATCAAAATTCAAAAATAAAATCGATATCTTAAAACACACACATAACAAATTCTGAAATAATTTTGGTTGTGCTCATTGCATGACAAACTGTCATCAATTGCCACCATAATAATCAAATTCTTGCAAGTCGCATATAACTCTTGAGCATGCCAAAAGATTATACTCTGGAGAATGTATCTTGTGTTTCCGCTTAATGCAGCTAGTGTTCCACTGCTGGTGGCGAAAAAAATCATGTTTCCTCCTCTAAAACAACATTCATGACATCTCGGCGTACTCCAATATCATTAATATAACGTTTGACACAGTATGTGCCACAACTTGCCGCCAGGCCAGCAACACCAAGTATTGAAGAACGGGCCATGCTAACAGTAGCAGAAAGGATAACACCACCAGCACTAGCAGCAGCTTGAAAGGATGATGCCTGCCCACTCTGGCCAACGGTAGGAATTACTCGCAAGCCTGTTTTGCAGCATAATGCAAAGTCTTCACAGTTGTTCCTGATAACATCATAGACACCAAAGCCTTTCCGGAGGAAATAAAAGCACGATGAATAACTTGTTCGGGTGACTCGGATGAAGCAAGAGTGCAGGTACCTCCACGAGGTTGGGCAAGAAAGAATTTTCGTGTGACATCATACTCATAGAGGTAGAGATCTCCACCTGAAAGAAAACAATCTATACAAGAAGAGATGACCCCATCACCCTTGATTGATCATCACATATTGAGCATGGATCGTCCAAAGGACGTTGTTGAGGTAATGAGCTCCCAATGAAGCGGTCTAACACAGTTCCTGTACCAGTTTCCTGGCCTTCTCCCGAGTAAAGTGGATAACATTTCCCGCATCGACATATATCCCTGTTGTTACAAAGTAGAATCTAACTGTTTTTACTAGAAATAACTAAAATTGTAACATACATACATCAAGCAAACTAGAAATCAACTCTGGCTGTAAAAACAATTTCCAAGAAAAGACGATTGCGTTCATTCAATCAAATGCAAAGAACCTTTTAACTGCTAGAATAAGTGTATAACCCTTCTGTTTTTCAAATTACTGCCCTACTGGTATAACTTGATAAAGGTAATTGAGCAATGAATAGGATTTCAGCATTGTAATCAACCCAACAGTTCAACTATAATCCTACTAAAATGTTAATTTGAGGGCCAATTCCAAGAGCCTTAATACCATTATAAGACTATATATATATATATATATATTTCAAGATACACAAAAGCATTTCCAAGTGAAAAGACAGGACACTTGAAAATAGCACCTAATTGGGTTTTTGCTGGAAAATAACATTAAGTAATTATTAATTATTAAAAATAGTATTGTAATAAAATTATTTGGAAGAATAGCCTTTCTTTAAATTTTGCATTGAAATCGGGCGATTTCAATTATATCACATCTTGCAATCAAATCATATTTTGAAAAAACAACAAAATTTTAAATTTTAACACTTAAATTTGTCATTAAAAATAAAATAAAATAATTAAATTTAAAAAAAAATCCGCACCTAATTTAATGGAGCCATATAAACAATTTTTTTTTTTTTTTTTTTGGGGGATTGGTATTGTGTTCTTTCCTGAAACAGTGGAGAGGCAGGTTCCACAAAATAGTAAAATTTCCTCCTAAATTTTAATTTGTTATGAGGGTTGTAAGTTGTAACGAAACTTGAAATCCATCCGAATAATGTCATTGTCAACACTCCACACGCACACAAAATAAACGAGAAATATGAGAAAAACAGATACTATTATGAATGAGTAAAGCAAATGCAGGAGTAATTACTTAGATACTAATCAACCCCAAAATACAAAAAAAAATAAAAATAATGATTATAGTCAGAAAGGAAAAGAGGAAGAAATGGAAAGGGCACCGTGGTGGGAGTAGGTATAGGCGAGTCTATAGGAGTAGATATGATCCCCAGGTTTCAGATCCTCCCTCTCGATCTTGTTCGTCAACACTCCCATTGCTTTGATCTTTCTCTCTGCTCTGCTGCCTTCTGCAACTCTCTGTATCAATTTTGTTAGTATGATCGATGAAAACAATAAAGAAAAAGATTCCCACTATTCCCACTCCCCGCTGAGAATCAAAAAGTATTCTTGCTTGTACAATGCAATCACTTCTCCCAAGGGTTTCCTTTCCTTCACTTCCTCATTTTTTTTTTTTTTTAAATAAATTTTTTGTTTTTAAAATTTGATTTCCACCCCTTAAATTTTAAGTGAAAATTAAAATCTAATGCTTCAACAAATTTAAAATTTATTAGTTTAGGTTTACTATTTGATTATACCTAAGACTACTAACATCAACTCTTCTAAAAAATTTAAGATTTAGCATGTTAAAAAGTTACTTTTATCTATTTTAAGATGGTATTTTACCGTACATCCTAGATCACATCTTCTATTCTTTTATAAAACTTATTAAAATAATATATAGAACACATTAAAATAACATAAAAATATGTGAGGATAAAATAATATAACTCAAAGGAACATATAATCACATGGGAAAGGGAAGAGAGAGAAAGAGATCAAAAGTGCAATATGAAAGAGAGAAGACATTAAATCCAGTCACATACCAAAGGTTTCCTTCTTTTTACCCTCTTCGCAACACCCAAGCTCGAGCAACTGCTCCCTCTGAGGGCATGAGTGCGCACGTTGTGAGAGACCTCGACAAAAAAGCGTCCCTCAAAGAAGAGATTTGGGTATCTTTTACGGCATTTCTCTTTTTGGGTAAGTGGTATGAAGTTGTCACTTATTTTTTTATACAAAAAAAGAAAAGAAAAACTAAATATATACAAATACATGACTAAATTGGTCTCTTCATTGATTGAATAAAAGAAATTGCATATCTTGAAAAACTTTAAAATTACATAGCTTTGGGTCCTAGTTACAATCTTCCAAAAATACATGACTTTTGTCCTAGTTACATTCTACTCCAAAAAAATATAGACAATGCTAAATCTACTTAGCCAAAGACCTAAATCCGAAATCTAGGTTACAAAATGGGAAGGTGTTAGGCACCCATTTTGCTCAGACAAAGTTTGGTCATCTAGATTTTTATGACCACTGTACTTTTTCATGCATGTCATGAATGATATGTTGAACATATGACACTAAAATTAAATCACACAAATTTATTTATGAGTGAAGTCTCTTCTTTTGTTTTTAAAAATTCATATTTGTTTTGATTGGTAAAAAAAAAAAAAATTGATTTTGATTTGTCAAAATACCAGATTTGTTTTGTAGTATGTAGAAAAAAGGGGTTTTTGGAGATAAAATTCAGATCTTTTTTGTGATGATTAAAAAAAAGGAAAAGGTTTTTAATGGAAGAAAAAGCAAATCTGTTTTTATATGTTTAAAAAAAGTGAAAAAGACTTTTCAAGAAAAGAGTTTCACTCATAATATATATATATATATATATATATTTTGAAAGGGTTTCACTCATAATATGAATTTATGCAATCATGAATTAAAATAAACACAAACATAGTAATACATAATCTCTTTCTTTATTTCAACAATTTGCATATATTAAAAAAAAATCAAATTTGTATCTTAAGAAAGATACAAATCAGTTTTGATTGAGAAAAAATTAGATCTGCATCTCATAAAGATGCAGATCTCTTTTTGTTTGAGAAAAATTTAGATCTACATCTAAGAAAGATGCATATCTGTTTTTATATTGAGAAAAATCCAGGTCTACATCTAGGAAAGATGCAGATCTATTTTTGTATTGGGAAAAAGTTAGATCTACATCCAATAAAGATGTTGATTTGTTTTATTTCAAGAAAAATCCAGATCTACTCCTAATAAAGATGTAGATTTGTTTTATTTTAAGAAAAAGAATAGTTCACATGCAGATTATTGATATTCAAGAAAAAGATTATAACAATCACATAAAAAAAAAAACAATCATGATGTAAACAAAACAACACTTAACAATTCATATTATGGATATTTGAAAAAGAAAGAGATATAACATGTATCATCACATCATAAGAAAAAGAGTTAAGAAACAACCTCTTGCATGAGCACTCTCTATTCTTGAGATAATGTTTTAGGGTTCAAAGAAATTTATGCAATTTTCTTTGAAACCTAAAAACCCTAATTTAAGTAGCAACACTCAGAGAAGGGATCAAAAAATATAGGCAATTTGAGAGCCTAAAATGTATGCCTCCCAGAGCGTAAAAAAAAGGTGCTGAATTATGAAGTTTAGTCTCTATTTATAGAGGTCAGAGGGCTCTAAAAACTAGGTGTGGACAATTAGGGTTTGAATCCGGATGCATCCTTTTGCGAAAAAATCAAAAAAGGTGTGCCTTATCGTCACCTGAAGACCGTTGGGCCAAAGCCCACAAGGAGAATGTTCGGCCCCTTTAGAGTGCCATTCAGCACTCCAAAAGTGCCAAATTGGCTTTTGGACTCCGAGCACTCTTTTGTGTTCGGGTGTTGTTTGGACTTCTCTTCGAGGGTTTTTTGGCCGGTCTTTGTACCTAGACGCGTTTTCATCCTCCGTCTATGATTTTTTTTTTTTAATCTCTTTTTTGGATAATTCAGGCTATTTAAGAACAATTATCTTGTAGATAAATACCCTAAAATAAATCTTGATAAATTTCAGATTATTCACAATTTTAATGTTATCCAATCATCCATTTTATTCCTATGCATACATCCCCATTTTAAATCCTAATTTTCAACCAATCACAAAACTATCTAATTAATTTTAATTGTTTAACCAATCAGAATTAATTTAAATTAATCATGTGTGGTCGACCTTACCTAGACATAATGCATGTTGACCGTGCAAACTTGATCATGCGATATTTTTTGATCCGATGGTCCGATTTGGAAACTAGAAACACCTTTGTGACCGTTAGAATCTCAAGATTATTTATATGATATGTAATGAATGAATTAATGCATGTAATGCAAAGACTAGTTGATGCATGTAATGCAAGAACAAATTGATGTATGTAATGCAATCATGATTTTTAAGGTACATGGATTGTCATTCAAGTTATTCTTCTTGATTTAATCATGGGTGCAAAATTGAGTGTCTACATGATGCCTCTCATTGACAAAGCTTGAAAAGCGAATGTCAATGTAAAACAAAAACACTAATTTTAGCGACCATGATTTAATTGAGGTTGAATTTTCAAAGATTACCTAGCCCTCAAACCTAAAATCTTTGAACATAGAACTAGTGCCTTATCTTTTGAAAAAAAAAAAAATGAAAGTACTAGACTTAGCTTGTGGTTGATGACTCTGGACATGATTCTTGGAAATTGGGGTGACCAAAGGACTTTTCAATCTTGATCTTGAAAATGGAGTTGTTTGGGATGACGATCAAAGGTCTTCTTCTACTTTGATAATGAATTGCTAGAATGACGATCAAAAGTCTTCTTCTACTTTGATCATGAATGGAATGACAATCAAAGGTCCTCTTCTACTTTGATCTAGAATGAAATGATGTTCAATAATCCTCTTCTACTTTGATCTGGAATGGGATGATGATCAAAGTTCATGGTGATCAAAGGTCCTCCTCTACTTCGATTTGGAATTGAATGACGATCAAAGATCCTCTTCTACTTTGATAATCTCGAATGGAATGACGATCAAAGGTCCTCTTCTATTTTGATAATTTGGAATTACTGAAATGACTTTGATAATATGGAATTATTGAAATGTCGATCAAAGGTCCTCTTCTACTTCGATCTAGAATTTTTGAAATGTCGATCAAAAGTCCTTCTCTACTTCGATCTAGAATTATTGAAATGTTGACCAAAGGTCCTCCTCTACTTTGATCTAGAATTATTGAAATGTCAATCAAAAGTTGTTGTGAAATTTTAAAATACTCGCAAGTGTACGAACCGTACCGAAGTATAGTTTGACAAGAACGAGGTCGAACCCACAGGGATTTGAATGAACGTAGGAAAATTAATTAAACCTTAACCAAATTAATCCTAATCTAGTTTAATAAAAATTGGTTGTTTTGAAATTAAATAAACTAAGCAAATAATAAAATTAAGCAAATAGTTAAACTAAGCAAAAGATATAAAGCAATAAAAAGATGAAAACAATCAAGGGAAAGGAATTAAGGTTTTGGAATCCACCTTGTAAGTCATATCAGTATATATTTATGATCATTAATTTTTCCCAACTCACTACATGATAATCTAGAAATCAATCTTGTTATCATGGAAAATATCCTCATTAAAATCCTTATTTTAAAAATCAAAGGCATGTTCTTCTTCGCTTCTTAAGTATAAAACCAAATCATCAATTGTATCCGTAGCCAAACAAATCACAAGATATATCCAATTCTAAAAATCAAATCATAACTTGTATCCATTGACAGACAAATCACAAAC